>NC_090059.1:15364934-15424934 GCF_038355195.1 Osmerus mordax | reverse complement strand
TTCCCCTCCCCTCTCCCTCCCCTCCTCTCCTCTCCTCTCCTCCTCCTCTCCTCTCCTCTCCTCTCCTCTCCTCTCCCCTCCCCTCCCCTCCCCCCTCCTTCCTCCTCTCCCTCCTCTCCTCTCCCCTCCTCTCCTCTCCTCTCCCCTCCTCTGCTCTCCTCTCCCCTCCTCTCCTCCTCCTCTCCTCTCCTCTCCTCTCCTCTCCTCTCCCCTCCTCTCCTCTCCTCTCCTCTCCCTCTCCTCTCCTCTCCTCTCCTCTCCTCTCCTCTCCCCTCCTCTGCTCTCCTCTCCCTCTCCCCTCCTCTCTCCTCTCCTCTCCCCTCCTCTCCTCTCCCTCTCTCTCTCCTCTCCCTCCTCTCCTCCCCTCCTCTCCCTCTCCTCTCCTCTCCCCTCCTCTCCTCTCCTCTCCTCTCCTCTCCTCTCCCCTCCCTTCCTCTCCCCTCCTCTCCTCTCCTCTCCTTTCCTCTGCTCTCCTCAGCTCATAAAAGACCTGCCCCCGGCCCGTTGATGTGGGGTCATCGGTCTGACCAGGGGACTCGTAAATGTGACAGGGCTTCCTCGAGGAATACCTCATCCTTTGAAAGAGAAACTGGAAAATTACACGCCGGACAGCCCACTCGGTTTTTCTCTCTCTCTCTCTCTCTCTCTCCACTATCCCCCCTTCCTCCCTTGAACTGTAATTTCCTCTTTGAGCAGGGCAGCCTAAAATAACCTGAACGTAATATTCACGACCTCGAGAGAGACGCCGGAGGTCCCCCCTTGGGTGGCTGCAGTCGGTTTCAGCCTCGTGGGCGTTTACGAGTCTGTTTACCTGCTTTATCTCTGGGCGACACGCCCAAAACCCAGGACAAGGCCCTGTGAGCAGAGGCAGAGCTGTCTGTGTGTACAAACTGGCTTGAGCCGATATGATTGAATGTTATTTCCTTAATTGTTTTATGTGCGATGTTAACATTTATGACTGTGTATTTGCGGTAGTCACACGGGGCAGAGGGAAGAGGCAGCACTTTAAAGTGAGTGAATCCACAAGGCCGTGTTTCAGCTATATTACTTATGAAAAGCTGTGGCAGCAGTTAACCACTAAATCCGATTGATGGGCATTGAAGGAGAAATGATCTCACTTGAACCAAAGTTTCCTACAGGCAGCATTCTCCTTCATCTAGGATTCTGCTTTTGCTGCCTCCTCATCAAGTTCCTTTCCATGAACCACAGTCTGGTTCTAACAAATATACACACACACACACACACACACACCACACACAGTACAAACACACACACAACCTTCCATAGCACCAATAGTTTACCCAGGCAAGGTGAGAGGAGACAAAATCTTTGCAGAGGTATTCACTCTTTACATGTTGCAGTGAAAGGTTTGACAGTGACTTGTGCCTTTCTGTTATATAATTAAGACAATCACAGTTTGTGGTTTGGTCATCGTAACGGTTCAGGTTGTCTTTGACAGTCTATGAATCAGACTTTACCCCTTTAATTATTATTATTATACGGAATGGAAATAGTGTTACAGTTTGTAAAGATGGAACTGATCTCTTTGTGAAGCTAATTATTCTAAAGCCACACATCAAGTCTGCAGCCAAGTAATGTGAAAATGATGCAATTTCATAGAACATGATGGCATGCACACACACAAATTCACACACACACACACACGCACACACAGCCTCACCGCACACACTGGCGCTCCCTTCACCTCCTCCCCACCAACACACACACACACACACACCACACACACACACTACACACACACACACACACCACACACACACACATCACACACACACACACTGGTTCTCATATGGATTATCGTGGGTGGCGCTGGCCCGGTAGAGGGCTCTGTAAATAGCTCAGGAGCAAGCCCTCCATTTCAGCGACCCAAATTTCCTTTTCTGAGGTCGCAGTCTGGGCTGGAAGTGCTGTGCAGCAAGCCTCCCGTCGCCATGGGAGACCACAGCGGCCACGCCGACGGAACTTCACAGGGACCACGGCATGGTGGGGTGACCAGCTGGCCCTGTGCGCTGTGGAGAGCACGGACGGACGCACTCGCAGACACGCACGCGCGTGTGCACGCCCACACAAACAAACACATGCTTCTGGGCACCCACACACACACATGCATTAGAGATCGCACACCTGTAGACACACATACACATGCACCCACGTTCTACATTTACATTCAGTCATTTAGCAGACGCTCTTATCCAGAGCGACTTACAGTAAGTACAGGGACATTCCCCCGAGGCAAGTAGGGTGAAGTGCCTTGCCCAAGGACACGTCATTTTGCACGGCCGGGAAATCGAACCGGCAACCTTCAGATCACTAGCCCGATTCCCTAACCGCTCAGCCAGCTGACTCCCACGTTTTATCATCATGTCCATCCACAAAGGTGTGGGTGTTATGGGGGAGGTTGTTATTGTGGCTGTTTATGTTTGTGTGTTTACGTATGGGTGTCTGTGACGTGGGTGTGCGTGCTTGTGTGTTTGCTAGAGGAGCTCTGCTCCATTAGAGAAGTTTGGAAAAAGACAGTTATGGAAAGAGGTGAGTGTTTCCCACCACATTTCAAGTCCATTTCACGGACAGCATTCTTTTGGCAGGTACTGCGTGATTGCTCTGACCCTATTCCATGTGCATTAGCCTGTGTTTCCATGCGGTTCTGCGATGTCCAGTCCATTCAAGACAGTCACTGCATCCATACAGGAAAATGAATCACACAGTAACTAGGAGCCCAGCCAGAAACTCACTGGAACTGTAAAGTGCTAAAAGAGAGACATGGGCTCAAGAAAGCAAAACAAACAGTGACTAGACCACTTCTCTCTCTCTCTCAAAGACCCTTTTGTTTGTAGTGGAGGGGATAACTGTTGCCGTTGAGAGCAGCCATTTTCACCCTGGACAATATTTTTTCGAACCTTCAGAGGGCCTTTGCTTCCTTTTCCTGTGGTTTGGAAGAGCCAGGCAGCCGGGAGTGGGGAACAGCCAAACCCAAATGTAGATGCTCAACTTGGCAGGCTCTCAGCGGAGTATCCTGACCAGACAAAAGACCAAGATATATAGCCATTTATATTTATATTTTGTGTGGTTTTTTTGTGTTGTGTCCTAGACTTCCAGACCCCAGGAGGATATTCCAACTAAGGACGAAGAAGGATGAATAGGCTTCCGCTGAAGACCGAATGGCGGAACTTTCCGGATTAATGTCATGTTAATAGTCCGACTCAGGGATTTTATGTGTGGTCCCCCTCTTTGCTGACGCGTTGAAGGTCTACATCTTTTACAGTTCATTTGTAAAGTTTAAGACCAGCTACTGTATACCCTGTTGTAGCAAATGGTTTCTATGAGGTCCCAATGACAGCTGTAGACCAGCAATGAAACCTGAGAGCCGTCAGCATCACCAGCACACTATCATGAGTTCACCGCTGTCAGACAAGGTATGGAACTCATTAACCAAGCTTTCCCCCCCTTGTTCTTTCAGTTTGGTTCAGTCCACCTCCTGCACATCTGGGCCTGCCTCCAGTTCAGTCACTAGTAGACTCCACCATGGAGGATGAAGGAGGGGTGGGGGGTTGGGGGGGGTAGGCTTTATAACAAAAACTGAGAACCCTTAAACCACCAAACAGAACCCAACCACAAGGCTGACTCACACCTAGGCGTTCTATGCAGTACTGTTTACTCCCAGTGAGTCAACCAACGGTATCTTTAAACTTAAACAAGCAAACACACACACTAGTGGATGCACGCACACACACGCACACACGCACTGACACACATGCACCGCTGACTGCCGGGGCTCTCTGGTCAGGGCCGGTGCCAAGCCCCAGCCAAACACTGGAACACTGGGAGGCTTGTGCCTGCATTTGGAGCTCTTGGCTTACTCTCGACCTTGCTTCAAAATACACTGTGGCTTCAAGGAACAGCACTCTCAGCAATGGGGAGGCCAGCCATGGAAAATTTAGACCCAACTAGAAAGATGAGGAAAAAGCGCAGGGGGTGTAATTTATGTGCTCATTCACATCGATGACGCTGATGTGTATTTTTCTTGATGGCTGAAACACAGTTGCTGTGAGAGAAGAATTGTCAAATGTGAAAGTGAAAGCATAGCTTAGATGAAAAAATGTCAACAGTTCTGTGCAATGGTAAGAAGTTTCATTTCCGGTCATTCACAGTGTTAAAATATCTGAGTTGAGGCTCTTTTTTTTTTACCTCTCTGCCTCGCTGAGGGAGTAAAACATAATGCTACAAGTACAAATCCAATGCTGCACTGTCACCTGTGTGGCCCCACAGGAAAGTTAAATATTTTTCTTACATATACATACACATCATATTTCACCCAGGTAAGTATGGGGAAGAAGCAGTCTAGTAAATGACACAGTGAATGGCACAGTGAATGATACAGTGAATGACCCATTGAATGACACAGTGAATGGCACAGTGAATGAAACAGTGAATGACACAGTAATTGACACAGTGAATGGCACAGTTAATGACACAGTGAATGACACAGTGAATGATACAGTGAAAGACACAGTGAATGGCACAGTGAATGACACAGTTAATGACACAGTGAATGATACAGTGAAAGACACAGTGAATGACACAGTGAATGGCAAAGTGAATGACACAGTGAATGATACAGTGAAAGACACAGTGAATGGCAAAGTGAATGACACAGTGAATGACACAGGGAATGGCAAAGTGAATGACACAGTGAATGATACAGTGAAAGACACAGTGAATGGCACAGTGAAAGACACAGTGAATGGCACAGTGAATGGCAAAGTGAATGATACAGTGAATGACACAGTGAATGGCACAGTGAATGACACAGTGAATGGCACAGTGAATGACACAGTGAATGACACAGTGAATGGCACAGACGATAACGGGTCTGACATCTCACCTGACTCCTCCACTATAATAACACCTTGTCTTACTAATGGTGTGTGTAATGGCTCCCTTGCCCTGTAATCTCTCCTCTCTCTGCCTGTGGTAATGACTACAATACAGAGATGGACACATCCTTCAGTCAAGTAGAAGTACAGATACTCACGTTTGAAAAGACTCTGGTAAAAGTTAAAGTACTGACTACACCTTTTCACTCAATTTAAAGTAAAGAAGTATGGGCTTTCACATGTACTTAAGTAAAAAGTAGTGATTACTACCACCTGTTTTATCGTTTTAGTAAAAGGTTGTCAGAAACATAGGTAAGTACTGATACCAGAAGAATCACACAGCAATGAAATATTTGTACTCCGATACTTACGATCTCTGCCACAATGTAACAACAGTGTAACAACAGTGTAATAACAGTGTAACAACAGTGTAACAACAGTGTAACAGTGTAACAACAGTATAATAACAGTGTAATAACTGTGTAATAACTGTGTAACAACAGTGTAATAACAGTCTAACAAAAGTGTAATCACAGTGTAACAAAAGTTTAACCACAGTGTAATAACACAATACCAGTGTAATGACAGTGTAACAACATTGCAGACATGGAAAAAGTACACACATCCTTCATGCAAGTAAAAGTCAAATTCAACTTTTATTTTAAATAATTGTTCAACCTTTCTAAAAAGAAAAACAGAAACTTCCTTTATAAACACACATCACGACACAAAAACGTTGACATATATTGTTATATATATATATTATTTTTTAAACCTTTCGAAACTTTTTTGTTAAAATGTTTTGCCGTATAGGACAGTAGCCAATGAGATCACCTGGTTTCTGTTGAATGGTTGACTCTTTTTCTGACAGAAACATGGTAAGAGGCTTGGGGCTGTTTGAGTGAGTAGACTTTGTCTGGGAATGTTCAAATGAAAGCAATGAGTTGACCTAGACACACACACACTAATTACGGTTGTGGATGAAAGTCACTAGATTTTTGGTCTCATTTTTGGATATTCCCTTCTCTGAGGGAATATCTATCTAACAACCTGTCGTCGTTGGAACGAGGCTCTGTGACATCATACCACTGTGGATTACAGCTCTTCAAGCGCAATCCAAAGGCACACAGGTATGGTTGAAGGACTGTAACATAAAGAGCAACTGTACCATTCTTCAGAGGCCACAGGATCAAAGCAGAGAAGAAAAAAAAAAGGTGTTTACCACAGCGGAATCTCGTTTGCCTTTCATTATTCTATTTCCATAAGATATCAAGGTGCCTCATGGTGTTTGTATTGAACCACCCCCACCATCTCCCTAAATAGAGCCCTTTTACCTACGCCCAGCCGAGCATGGCAGCATGGCAGCAACTGTGTTTGATTGTCTGTGGGCCTCCATCCTGTCTGCCTCTAGTCTAATCCCCACAGCCGTGTGCAAAACACTCATAAGCGCTCTCCTCAAAAAATATATACAACAGGATCAACTTTTAAAAGGACTTGCAGTCCTGTGTCGTACAGTCGGGTGATTGATAGCGTTCGGGGGTTGTGACAAATGGGCTTCCATGGCGGCAAACTGTTGTTCAGTTGCTGCTGCATTGTTTTAGGTGTGCCACGACTGAATACATACTTGCTATACCGTTTGGAAAGGTTTTGTGGATTTCTTCACTCAGGTTCTCTCGGGTGAGTAATGCCTAAGGATCTGCATTCTAACATGTTTGGTCTGTGCCTATCCACGGCACGCATCCGCACCTTCACAGTGAGTTACAGCTGACAGACTGCCACACCCATGTAAAACAAAAACAACATAAACAAGGCTTTTACTGTGTCGAAAATAGGAATTTGCTGTGCAAAACTTTGGCCCAGATCCGGAAGGGGAGAGAGGAGAGACAGCAGGGAGGAGGGGGCGGGGGAGGAGGAGAAGAAAGGAGGAGGAAGAGAGGAGTGAGTGAGTGAGTGAGTGAAGGAGGAGGGGAAAGGGGGGGGGGTCGCTTCCTGTCGCCATTCCTTCCCTGCCCACATAGACAGAGGAGGGAACCATGGGCGGACTGCAGGCCACATGACATTCTGGGTCCCTCTGCTCTCCTCTGCGTGGAGTGATGTGTTCCTCCCCCTCTCCCTCCCTCCTCCTGCCCTTCAAAGCTTCGACATGTCATCTCTCACCACAAAAACAGAGGTGGGAAGACTCACTGGCGCTACCGCTGCCTCAGGGTGTCTGGCACTAAAGCTGCCTGCAAATACAGCAGGAGGAGGTGGAGGAGGAGGAGTGAAGAGAGAGAAAAGAGAAAAGCAAGAGAGAGAGAGAGAGAGAGACAAGGGAGGGAGCAATGAATGTGTTACAGTGCACAAAAGTGTGTGTTTTGTGTGAGAGGCAGAGATAGAATACATGAGAAGAGAATAAGAGAGAGAGAGAGAGAGAGAGAGAGAGAGAGAGAGAGAGAGAGAGAGAGAGAGAGAGAGAGAGAGAGAGAGAGAGAGAGAGAGAGAGAGAGAGAGAGAGAGAGAGAGAGAGAGAGAGAGAGAGAGAGAGATGGAGATGGTGTGTGTATGAAACAAGGCCCCATAAAGCCGTGGGCATCAGAGTGTGTGTGGAGAGAAGCTGTTATTAAGGTGGAGATACGAGAGGAGAGGGATGAGCTCGGTCTGGGTGACACCGCCTCAAACACATGCTGGCTCCAGTTTCTCTAGCTCTCTAACAGACTCCAAGCAGCTGACTGGTGTTTACAGTACGAAGAACACGGGAAGGGGAGACACAGGACTGAATGTGAGGCCCAATACCCCTTCAATACCACAAAGACCATTATCAACATCTTTTAAAGTTGAACAAATGAAATTGTATAATTTGTAGTGAAAATAACGCAATTGTAATGAATCTTAAAGCCTGCAATTGTTTGAGTCAGCCCTGAATCAAATTCACTGCACAGACATTGTACAGTCTTTATTGTCAGTTAAAACATGTTCTGTACAGTGGATGGCTCTGCCTTATGAATAGATGACTTGAGGCTTGCTGCTGGGATACCACTAAATTTGTAGATTGATCTGAGGTGCAATTATGCACTTGGCTTTTGAACTCCTGAGGCTTTGGGAATGAATTGGTGATTGGCCCAGGGACAAAATAAGCATATTTGGGACCAAGCTACATTGAGCCACGAGCCAGCAACAAGCACATCCCTAGCTGGTCCAATCATGGCCCTTCAGGGACTAAGGGAGTTTAAACCGAGGCAGAGGACCAACCAAAGCAGAGTTCTGAATATGGTTGACAGTGACACAAAAGACAAAAATCACATTACACATTAAGTTAGCTGACTGATACTGTCTTTTTAAATCTAATGCAGCACGTACTCTATGTAAAAAATCATGTACTTCATCATATTTAAAACCTGAAAAAATTCAGGACTGAAATAACTGTGCAGTCAAGAGGAGCATGACCAAAGAGTACCTGTATTTGCACTTCTTACGATAAGCTAAAACTTGATATTTCTCAAAGTCTGTTTGATCTTATCTTACCTCAACAAGTCACATAACAAAAGACAACAATGTTTGTGTTTGTGACGCTCCAGAGAACCTTGGCTTGATGTTGTAACTCACAGCATGGGCAGTGATAAAGCATGTACTGCTGGGTAATGCCTTCACTGTCTTCTGGTGATGACAGCCAGTCTTTACTGTGTGTTTGCACTACAGCTGACTCACGATGCTGGCTGTGTAAAATTGTGTCATTGAGCGTAACAAAACACCACAATTTCCGTCAGAGCGACACAACATAGAGCAGATAACATCAGTAGATGAGATAACAATATTCTTTTTGAAGGGGTTACTTCTGCATGCATGTGTTTGTTTGTGTATGTGTTCAGTACAACTACATTGACTTTACAAGTGCACGGGGCCAGTCTGTGAAGACACAAGAATATCTAGTGCTTGTCACACAGTAAGTCACTTCCAGAACATTCTCCCATGCAGTGCCCGCCCCGGTCTTTCCCAGGGGTGGCGAGGCCTGCGGCGGTCTACACCACGTCTGACCAGCTCTTTTCCCAACGAGAGCCACATGGGAGAAGGAGCACCAGCTCCATCGCACAGCCCAGCCCCGGCCCAGGCCCAGCCCAGGCCCAGCCCAGGCCCCAGCCCAGCCCAGGCCCAGCCCGGCCCAGGCCCAGGCCCAGCCCAGGCCCCAGGCCCAGGCCCAGCCCAGGCCCAGGCCCAGCCCAGCCCAGGCCCAGGCCCAGCCCAGGCCCAGGCCCAGCCCAGGCCCAGCACAGCCTGCAGAGCCAGACAGCAGGGCTTCTCTCTGAAACTCAGAGCCTCAAAGAGACTAATTTATGGCTCTCCAGAGGAACCACGCAGAAGTGCCAGAGGGCACCAAACGAGAAAAACAACTTGAGGAACAAGAGAACGAGGCATCGGAATCAACTAAGAGAGCGAAAACCTACCAGGATAATTTATGGCCGGGTGCAGACTGGTCGCAACGCCCACCATTGTACAGGAGAGATACTTCTCATGCTAAATGTCTGGGTTGTATTGGACCGTGAACAAGAGGGAAATTCATGTTTGGTGATGGTTTTGTAATGGATAACTGTAATCAATGAGCCATATGCATCCCAATTTGTAATACCAATATCAGGGACGAGGTCAGTGTTTCTATTGACTGTGTCAAGTAGCACACACAGATACTGAACAAGTCCAGATATAAAACTAGAAGATGTCTCTAAAATCTTTAGACAGTAGAGTCTGGAAATCTTCCAACATACTCCAGTCTTCAACCCACTCAGCTGGAACAGCCACATTCAAACGCAAATATGAAATACAATACATATGAAAAACATACTTTGTTACTGACCAAGACATCCCTTACTAAATGTTGTTACCTGAGTCCGATAAACTGCATACTTTTAGATAATAGTAACAGATAAATTGCTTAACACTACAATGGTCGTTTCAATAACAAACATGTAAAAATAACAGCAGAAAGAGGTTAAAAGATGCAAAACATATTTGATCTAGAAAACTCAAATCAGAGGAGAAAACACCACTGAGCGGCTTTTCAAAGCTTTAAATGTTTGACAAGACTGCCCTCCTGTGGATGAAGGCAGAAGTTTGGTTGTGTTCATCAACAATCACTGCAACTGATGGTAATAGAGATAATGCCTGAATAATGTAATTATCTTGCAATACGAACAAATGTCTATAAAGATAAAAACATTAGTATATTACTGCTAATGATTTTATTAAAATGTCAAATGAATAATGAATCAAGGAGCTCAGATGTCATTCCTGAGTGGAGATGAGATGGTTTAGACCTCCATGTCCTCATTGGACACGTTGCAGCAGCAGGCGAGCCACCTCTGCCTCCTCCCTCAGGCTGGGCCCAGCCCCGGGACTCAGAGGAGGAGCTCAGGTCAAACTGGGTGGCTGAGCGGGACAGCCGAGGCTGGAGGTGCCCCAGGAGGTTAGACACCATGTTGGCCGCCACCAGACATCTGTCCTGATCCTGGGAGAAGGCCACAATCCCCAGGGACTGACCTGAGAACTTCTTGCAGTACTCCCCATAGATTTTCTCAGCCACGGCACTCTTGTCAGCAGAGTTCTTCTGCTTCGCCAGCACCTGACGGAAGGTTCTGCTCTTGTGAGATCTGGCCACGATGTTCTGGACTAATGTGCAAAGCTGACCAGCCAGAGAGAGGAACTTGGCCACCAGATCTTCTCCCAGCCCCTCAGAGGCTGGGTAGAGCTTCTCCAGGAACCTGATGATGATGTGTTTGAGGACCATGTCAGGGTCTGTGTTAAACTGACACCGCTCTGGGGATTCTTCCTCCTCGTCATCCTGGTTCAGTTTGTCCTTTACCTTCAGGAGCTCCCTGACCATCTGCTGGGCTATCTGCTTGGACAGCAGATTTACTCTGGCAGACAGGGCAAACTGCAGGATGGTCTTGGTTCCTGAGAACTGGTGAGCACAGTTGTGGATGTTGGTCACCATGGTGAGGATATCGTCCAGGTCAAGGTGCCAGGTGACCTCTTCCTTGTTCTTTGTGACCTTGACCCCAGACTGAGTCAGCTGGTTCACCACGTCATCCAGCAGGGGCCAGTCATGCAGGTCTATGACCTCTTTCCCCATCTTTCCATCGTACGCCTGAATGACGGACAGACCCAGGAGATTCTTCAGGGTGTCTGAGTGCACCACCAGCACGTCAGGCTTTCTGGGAGCAGCTCTGCTCCTATTGGCTCTGGTCTCAGACAGCCATCTGTAGACAGAGCCCACGGGGATGAAGTCTGGAGGGGCTTCAAACAGCCTCTGGACCTCGACGGTCACAGCTCCAGCGATGGTGCGGATCAGTTTGGAGCTCCTGGCGGACTTGGCTCTCCTCAGCTCCTTTGGGGTGGTCAGACGCCAGAGCTTGGTGAGGAGGGAGCGCGCCAGGCGGAGCCCTGTGGCCCGGGAGTAGTGAACCTGGAGGGTGGGGCTCTTCAGAGCTGCCGACAGCTTCTCTAGCACAGCCAGCACTATGCTCACGCACGTGTCACTCAGACCAATGGAGGCTCTATCACAGGGTCCTGCAGCCAGCAGGGGCCACAAGACCTGGAGCAGTCGGAGGACCAGGTCCAGCACCACCTCAGAAGTGCTGCTCAGGCTTGAGCTCGGCTGGAAGGTCAGACTACGAGAGATGTTCCTCAGAGCTCTCTGAACCTCATCACGGATCTCCGGGTTGCTAGAGTAAGACACACGTCAGATCAGTATGCACAAACAAACAAACCATTACACATCACACAGCTGAAAGTTATGAACACATGCAGTCAAGCGTCCCAACAAAGAGTGTGTGGAATGAACAGAGCGAGAGAAATCTAGAAAAACTGCAGTGTGAAATAACGTTGAATAACATACAGGACATGAGCCTAGCCCGTCAAGTGAAAGAGACTCACAGGTAGGAGAGGTCAGTGGAGCCTAGTGACTCGACAGGCATGCTGAGGTCATTCATCAGCTCTCTGGCAGCCTGGAACTCCATGTCTCGCATCATTAGATTGATATCCACCCACCACGTCTGGAACAAACAGATAGGACAATTAGAGGAACCTACAGCTGAGATGAACGATGAAAGCTCTGAAGCATAATGACACAGTCTATCTGATATAGGGAGGCCATGTGATCACTGTCAGTGTGTCTCTCTTATACAGTCTCTGCTTTCTAATCGTACCACATAAGCAAGGTTGTTCCCTTTCTGTGATGGTGCCTTCCTGAGTCTTCAAGTAAAAAAAAAAAAAAAACACTAAATTCCTCTACAATTTAAACTGATTTGCAGGTCAGGAAAGATAGTAGGTCTGCAAGGCTTTCAGATGTATACTGACCTTTCTTGGTTCTTGCTTCTTTGAAGCACGAGATAGTCGCTCATGTCCTCCAAGGTGATGTAGGGAGAAACAAGCCCAGCCCCACTCTGACTCTGGAGCACCAAAAACTGCTTCATCAGCTTTTTCTGCAGGGCAAGACAGAATATGAAGATGAGACCTATATGTGATGTGTCACTCAATAATTAGGCTGAGTGTTGTATTAGTATAATACCTGCTGGTTGAAGTAGATGTCATTCCAGCACACCTTTACATTGCGTTTATATTCCGCGCTCAAACTGAACATCTTGATTTAGGAGAAAAAATGTATTCGTATTTAATGCCTACAGATAAATACTAAAATCAATTTATCGAAAACGCTTACCTGTAAGCATGCAGGATCGATCACGGATCTTGTGTTGCCCATGGTGGGTGAATATTTGTGTGTAATAAATGCTTTAACTGAGTGCAAATCAAGGTAATCGTTTTGAGTTTGGCGCAAATTAATAAATTCTGCGAAACCAAACATTCCATCTCCATAGAAATAAATGATACATTCGATTTCTGAACAATGGGGAGTTCCATCTAAAATCTGGCCTATTGCCAGCAATAATGATATAAAATGATAAGTTTGTGTTTTAAAAAGCACAAATAAATATAACCATTGTTAGTTTCACTCATAATCATAATACACAACTTAAGAAACAGTTTCTCGAAATGCGCCCCGAGTGCACATGTCAATTTAGCCGATCTAAAGTGATTTTGGACATTCGGGCCCACGCTAATCAAGTTTAGGGTTCATAAAGACATGCTGCGCTGGGTCACAAAATCACAATCCAAATATCACAGTTTAACGTTAAATGTCGACTTCAACACGCATTAGTATACAGATGGAAGAAAAATCCAGGAGCTTAACATCCAATTAATTAATAGGAATAAAAAGTAATACAACTCATGAGTCAGACATTTTTAGAGTGATCCCTTTTAATATGTGTTGTGTTGAACTCATGTCACGTTCATGTCACAGTCCATGGCAGATGACACCATGCTTCTGAAATATTCTTCAATTTCAAACCAATTTCGGGAGAGCACACGCTGTCCTAAGGAATCACTTTTAGATTCCTATTAAGGACAGTGTCCTTGCCCACTGGGATACTGCAGTGACCAAACTACCATAGAAAGATGAAAAATGTGGTTGACTGCGAATCTGCGTCTTTGAAGGGTGAATCCATAGAAATGGACAAAGAGAAAGCCACAAATAATCTGAGGTATTTTGTACATGAAGTATCTTCCCCTCTATAGCCGGGAAGACATTGTCACTGAAATCATGCAGTTTCACAGGTGCTTGCAGACACTCATTTTACAGACAGTCTTCAAAAACCTCCTCATCTCTATTCAGCAATCCTAGCTCTGCAGCTGTGAATAGAGAAGAGAAAGTATCTCACTGAGTTGTATTGAAAGCCCTAAGGAGGGTTTGGAAGAATAAGCCATGAGGAGCACAGTGGGACTCTGAGAGAGACGTGTCGCTAGCATGCTGCGCTCCTGCGGTGCACATCCCGGAGCACCTGTCTGAAGACTGGACCTCGCATGACTCACCTTATGACTTGATTTTTCTCTGACCATATTTAGACTGGAAGGATGACATAGGCCCTATGTGGTGACTCATTGATCCCTGTCTATCGAAGCACCCAGTGTCCACGCAGGACTCCACCAATAGGATGGTCCAACTGCCGATGAGTGGAAATATGAATCCCTTTGTTGCAAGGCCGATTCATATGCAAATGAAGAACCTCTGATTCCTTTTGATTCGCCCCTCCGCATTAGCCGCCCGTTAGTTTATACGCACACGAGAACTGTTCAGGTGTAATTGCCTTTCAACTCAAATTGCCCTACGTTTTTCTTGCTTTGTGAAGCACCTGTGTAAGGATCAAAGCATTGTATGTGCGTGTCAGCCATGTTTGGAGTGGGTGTCCTCAGAACACCCAATTGACGAGTAATTGGCACTCTAAAACTTTCTATGACCGTTATTGTTCTTGATAAAAAAACATCTCACTCGCTACCTTTAATAATATCTTAAATGATTAAAGTAAAAACTGAGCCTTTAAACACAGTAATTGCCCTGGGGATTGCCAAAACAAGTTGATTGGAGTCCCTCTTTCCTTTTGTCATTGTGTCATTGAAATGGCGTTCATTGAATTTAATATATCTTAATAACATCAGACGAAACTCTTCCTACATAATTAATATCACTGTGAAGATATTTTTTATGTTTGTGTTTTCTTGTACAGACAAATTCATTCACTTACAATTATATTACATTTCTGGAGGGGGTGATATCTTTAGATCTTAAAAATAAGTCAAGGATAACAAGTACTGCTGAACTGCAGCTGAACATGATCTAGTGATATAAATATGTTCACATAATACCCAGGGCTCGTATAAAGTGTATGAGGGGCTGTATGTAGCACGTATCCACCATAGCCATAGATTTCAAGCACAGAAAGAGAGAGTCACACTTGGAAATAGTGCTCAGGCCTTAGGTTAATCCATACAAAAAGGTTCTTCAAAGCTTTCTGTGCACTTTAATCTAAGCTTAAGACACTTTGACCATCGTGAGCTTCGGTCAATGCTCTGTATTCACCCCTATCGATCAACATACATGCTGGTGCAATGGGAAACATTGATGCTAGTGAAGCTTCAGGTTCATGTTCAATCAAACTGTTAGGGAAATATTTAAACAAAGCCTACAGTTAATTCATTCATTCATCCCAGAAAAGCATTGATACATTCAACAGCTCAAAATGTCTTATGTTTTTTCTTATATATGAATATGACTTAGTGTCATGTCATGTATATATACACATGTACATATAAAAATGTCCATTATTTATTTCCTCTACGGTTTGACCTTATAAACAGGTCATTATTGGGTTCTCTTGCCACTAAGTTACTATTGTGAAGTATGTCTCACAAGTCAATAGGCTAACAGGAAGAGGAGAGAATGCAGAACAGTAGGCAGTATTTGCTAGACAATGTTCAAAGAGCTATGTGTCTGCTCTTGTCATCCGTCTGGCATCTCATGGTTGTATCAAAGAGAAAACATCAGAAGGTCACAAATGAGGGAACACAAATGTAATTTAGTCTGTTTAGTTTTTCTGGTCAAATGTTTGATAAACATGAAAGAGGCAATCTCTAAAGCAAATATTGCCATGCAAACATGTATATACTGTCTGACTTCCTGGAAGCTTCTGGCATGCTTCTGTTAATTCTGAGGTTCATAAAGGTCACCAAAATGTCCCTTGTTCACAAAAAGTGTATTAAGGGCAAAAATAAAAGACAACACAAATGGACGAAAATAAAAATGATGGCCTCAGAATCCTTCCTGCTTACGTTCTGCACTTTATATGTGTGTGATCATTCACTGTACAAATAGATTTCTCTTCACAGGGTTATTGAATGAAAAGTTTTTAACAGTATTTCTCACCATGTGAAAGTGCGTCATCCTTTTGACTGTGACCATGGGGGAGGAGCCTGTGGATTGGAGGTAGAGCACTTGGTATAATAACCTCCCAAACACTGCTGAGACAGAAGATCTGAGAGCTTGACAGAACATACAAAAACAAATTCTCTCTAAATTCCTAGAGGATTGTTTCAATATTATTTTCTCTTTTGCAATCGCTCTTAAACATAAATGGAGATTTGGAAATTACAGCTTGTAGTGCTTACACTTTTTGCCATGGTGTATACTTATGAAGGATTGTCTTTTAGTGTTGATAAGGAACACTGGATATCCAAAAACTGGCAGGTAGGTGGCTAGTAGAAAACAGACTGAAAAAGCATTTGGTAGTATTTTGTTCATATCAATATTGCCATAAATAGGAGCCAGATGAGTGAATGTATGTGCTTTTCTCTAGGATGAACCGCTGGAGGAGAGATTGGCCAGCCAAGTGGCCAATCTCATAAAGAGATCTAAATCTCGCCAGTTCTATGGACTCATGGGCAAACGATCAGGTAGGCACTGGGACATTCTCTGTTGTCTCAATATAAACTGTAGAGCTCTCTTTTAAAGACCTTCTGTGATGTACACACACAAGATACTAATGAATACAAAAATGACCTATGGAAACAATTAAATGCATTGTATGTGTATTGTCATTGCTGCATTTACTCATATTTTTTTTTTTGGGGGGGGCAGATATGAAGCAGCCTATTAAAGTGTACAGACGACGTGAGTGCAAAATTAAGACAACAGCTGTAATTTACTTAACATGAAAAGCCTGTTTGATGCTTATGACAACATTTAATTTGTGTCATTAACAGGAAATAAAGGAGACATGTTTGTTGGATTAATGGGCAGAAGAGCTCTAGGTAAAGGTAAGAATTAAATCCAGACTATTCAAATACATCTCAAGGCATCTTTATTTGTGAAAAATAAAACAGCACAGCTATCGTTTGCAAAAGTTAAAACTACACACAGGTTTGAACAATCCCTGTCAAGTGTAGTGACAAAATGCTTTTTGTGTATGCAGATTCACTCACAACAATAACTCCAGCTGAAACAAGCACAATAAATTATGTTTCAGAGGATTCACACAAGCAACAAGGTACATTTTCCATAACTCAGTCACAACAATAACCTGAGAGCCTTCCTTTCCACTTTTTTTTTTTTACTGCAATGTCTTGTAAAATCACTGCCAATTAACTGAATGCAAAATCAGACCAAACAATATGCTGGTATTCATCTTTATTTCTTCATTTGGCAGATTCGCAAGAGGAATGGGACAAACTCCAATATTACTAAAGCTACTAAAATCATTAAATGTTTACATGATCTATACAAATACGTCAACTCCAAATAACTACAATACAAAACATAACAGCAGTCTGATACTTGTAAGAAAACACTATGTTTAGGTATCAAAGTTCATGCCAATGATTACTGTATCCATCCAAATAATTCATTAGCATCTGCAAACTGCACTTCTGTTGAATGAAATAAAAGAAAATGCTGCGGGAAGTAAGATGTATGTATTTTTATGGGCAAAGCGAGACATTCATTTGATCCCCAAGATTGGAAAACCCAATACTCGAGTTCTCACAAATGAAAAGACATTCAAAGCTTAACCTACATAGATCTTGTTGAACGAAAATTAACCAATTACATTTTGCTGTGTTGAGATATTTCAGTTAAGAAAAGTTTTAAATTGTTTTCACATTGTGCAATTTTGTTTTTAAATAACAGTCAAAATGTAAAGCAATAGGGGAATGATCCTTTGGGCAATCAGGGAGGGTGGAGACGGGTTGAAGAACACTGTGGTGTTGATAGTTGGTACGTATAGGCTACTTCTGGCAGGTGTGGTAGAGTTTATTCAGCAGCCCCACAGCTGATGCCTCCTAACTCCCTTTGGGTGGGGTCCATTTTAACGAACTGGGGTCGATTGTTTTGTTGTTGTTGCCTTGCTTAGTCTCCTTGCTCTTCCACTCATCGATCAGGTCCTGTGAGAATACGTCAGGACACTGAACTTATGAGCTGTCTGATGAACAGTGTGATGGGGGAATTTCAATGGACAGTTCATCAAAGCAGGGTCTAGGGTTGTTTAACACTCCATACACCTCTGCTACTTGTATGAGATATGAGATTTGTGCCACGTTCACACTGACGAACGTGGCCCAAATCTCATATATATACACAGTACCAGTAAAAAGTTTGGACACACATATATATATGTTTGCTGACTTAGATCTGTTGAACTCCTTGTCCCAAATAGAAAACCTTGCTCAGGTCTTACCTGTCTCTTCAGGACCAGGTGTTTCCCCTTCCAGTACTTGAGCATCTGCAGGGACTGCAGAGTGCTGACGATATCCACGGGGTTTACTGCGGTCTCCTGGCTGATCTCTGCACACACACACACACACACTCAGTAAACCAAATAAAGCCAACTGCTTCTCTATTCCTCGCTGTTCAAATTTAACCTGACGCTAATCGTTTGAAAGCTTTACAAGGTGTTCTCGTCTTTGATCTCCATCTAGGCGTTTCCAACAAGTGTAATTCCAACAAGTGTAATTCCTTACACTTGAGTATCCCCTGTGATTAAAAGGCCTCAGGTACCTTTGATTGAGATCTCCTTGCCCTGGAAGTTGTACATGTAGCGGAGCAGCACCTCCTTCCAGTAGCTGCGGTAGCTGATGAGGCCCAGGTCTGATAGCGGCCTCTCAGGAGAGCCCACCTTCTCCTCCACCTTGGACAGCAGGTAGCCTACAGGGGGGGGGGGAATCCACACTTCAAGATCTGTCGCTGTCCACACATTTACCAGGAGTCCGGGAGTCAGGTGGCTGAGCGGTGAGGGAGTCGGGCTAGTAATCTGAAGGTTACCGGTTCGATTCCCCGGCTGTGCAAAATGACGTTGTGTCCTTGGGCAAGGCACTTCACCCTACTTGCCTCAGGGGGAATGTCCCTGTACTTACTGTAAGTCGCTCTGGATAAGAGCGTCTGCTAAATGACTAAATGTAAATGTAAATGTAAATGTAATTTACCGTCTCCCCCTTTCAACTCAAACCTTAGCATTAACGAGGGGGCAGCGGCATGGTTCTACGTACTGAAGTCGATCAGCATCTTCCCGTAGCCCTGCCTCATGTACTGAGGCATGGTAAGGATGCAGGACACGTTGTAGTTGAGGAAGGAATTCTTTTCCTGTAGACACAAAATGGCCGACACTGATAACGACGTCGCTTTCTTTCGTTGTCGTTTGTTTTTATAGTAAGCAATAACAACAAACATGTTTCCATAGCTCGAGTCAAAAAGACCCCGTCAATCTAGCATTCTGCAGGGGAGAATCCCTTTCGTGTGTTGCTACCTTGGAGAAGTACCCCACGAGGTGGCAGCCTGTGTTGTCTGCCTCGGTCATGACGTAGAACAGGAAGGGCTCCACGTCGTAGTACAGCGTCTTGTGGTCCAGGAACAGCTTGGCCAGCAGACACAGGTTCTGGCAGTAGATCTTGTTCTTCTTGCCGTCGACTTCAAACACAGATATGGCTCCCTTCCTGTACACTTCATCTCCAGGGGGGTGCTTCCACACACACTTGGCCTGGTGAAAACACACACACACACACACACACACACACAACTAACCATCACCTTCAATTCCTATATATTTCTCCCATGGCATTGGAAGGTGTAAAATCAGGAAACGACCAAATATGGGCAATGCTTTGTCACCATGTGTCGCCTGAGGATGGTCTGGCTCTTCATGTACTTAAGGCAGAACTCGCAGACGTAGAGGCGGCCCAGGCGGGCGTACTCCTCGGGGTAGGGAGAGTGGTACCAGGTGTCCAGCTCGTAGCGGCCAAACAGGATGGTCTTGATCATGTTGCTGCCCTCTGTGATCTGGCCCTGGATACGCAGCTTCTCCTGGACAGACACAAGATGGGCACGGTCACAAAACAAGGAAAACGAAAGATGGTGGGGTGGTAGTAATATGTGACAAATCATCAACACGATCTCATCCAGAACATCCATATATTTGGGATCTACATTCAGTGTAGAGGAGGAGGAGGAGGAGGAGGCCAGGGGAGATGCGTTAAGGGATCTCTCTCTAACCATATCCTCTGAAGCTCGCGCCTGAGCTTTCCTGAAGAGCTCCAGGTCATAGTCGCTGGTGATGTTCTCCAGCAGGGGCTCTCTGGTATTGCCGTAGCTCTGACGATGCTCCTGTCGACGACACACACACAGACACACACACCCAGGTGATACCGGGACAGAGACTGCATGAAGCTCTGGTGGCTGGATACTGATTGTGATTATTCATCATGTTCATTGAGAGCAGCTGAAGCCGATATCATTTAGTCATTTTTCAGGTGTGTTGATGTGACTGACAGGGGCCCAGTCCTGACTCACCATGTGCTTCTCCTTCTGTTCCTTCTGCAGTCCTGAGTTCCTCCCTTTCCTCAGTTCTGTCACCTGCTCCTTGTATCGAGTCTGTCTCGATGTGGGGGTCTGGGTTAGGAGGAGGAAACAGCGAATTAATGCAAGACACTCAAATAGCTGATCACTCAAGCTCACAATTAAGAAACACTAACTGTTGTGTTACTGTTGACCCGTAACTTTATGAATTTGACACAGAGGGTGCAATGTACCTGGTGACGGGTAGCATGTCTGTTGTTGCCTTCATCTGGAGCCTTCACCTCTTCTTCCTGTTTCTCACGACTGGTGGCTTTTACCTACGGATGCAGCACAACACAAAACATTCTGAATCATTGTCATCATCTCCTACATTGATCAAATGCACTTAGACCTCTATGCTTCTGTGTGCTCACCTTGCACTCATCGGCAGAGAGGTTGTGATATAGTGGACACCCTGATACAGCAAAATGGCGTTCATGTTTTCCTGTGAGGTGACCTATTAGAGGAAAGGAGACACACACAGAACGACTGAGTTTGGAGGGAGGTTATGATTGACATTGTCCACAAATACATTTACATTTAGTCATTTAGCAGACGCTCTTATCCAGAGCGACTTACAGTAAGTACAGGGACATTCCCCCGAGGCAAGTAGGGTGAAGTGCCTTGCCCAAGGACACAACGTCAGTTGGCATGACCGGGAATCGAACTGGCAACCTTCGGATTACTAGCCCGATTCCCTCACCGCTCAGCCACCTGACTCCCAAATAAGCTTGTGTCTAGACTAGCCACGCAAGTAGACATTATTCTGGTTACCCAGGGAGTTGCATCCTGGGGTGGGACACTTCATGTTGAAATTGTAGGTCTCGTGGCAACGCCTGCGTTTGGGCCGGTGAGAAAGGTCCTTGTCGGAGTCTCTGTGGGCCGGGTCCTTCGACTGGCTCTCATCGTGAGAGGCGTTGGGGCTGGAGATGTCCAGCTCGGACTCTGACGATGGCGCGTTGCCTGTAGGGGTCAACGGAGGAGACTCGTCATGGTCACCTGATCGCTTCAGGTCTGGGGTATCTACATGGACAGGAGGGAGGCGAGAACAAGAAGTCAATTGGATTAACCATTAGCCGAGACAACTATTCTTGTTATATATTGTGGTCATTAGTAAAGGGTATGTTGGCAGCTATACCTTGGGAACTTTGGCTGAGGCGTAGTGATGCTCTTGTAAGGCGTGTTCTTTTGGGCATGTTTCCATCGCTCTCAGAGCTGTTGGTCTGCTCTCTCTCAGCAGACGAGTCCGAGTCTTCGGTGCCATCTGAGCCGCTCCCCACATGCCTCTGCTAGAAGAACGTGATAAAATCATTCCACCTTATGCATTACACAGACTGCAGTCAAAGTAACAGTGAGCTAGTGATGTGCTAGCTTCTGACTGATTGGAAAGATAGCAAATTTGCTAGAGTAGTGTCGAATGACAGAATGGTATATGGCATTCTAATGTAGCTAGCTAATGTAGCTAAAAACAACAGAGCACATTCCCAGCTGTCTCTCGCTAGCTAATCTATCTAGCAAACGCCCGCAAGTAACGTTACAGTGTTTTATGATTAAATTTAATCTTAATACTTATACTACAGCAGCTCCTACAGTACAAGTAATGTCTCGGCAACATTCAGTCACCGAGATATTTCACATAACGTTAGCTGTCAATAACGAACCACTCTTAAGAACGACAACGTAGTATTAGCTTTAGCATTAGCAATAGAGTACAGTGCTAGCGTTACCAGCTTAGCCTGTGAATTTAGCCTTGTTAGCTTCCTAGCTAGGCAGCTAGTCGACTAGGCTGCGACCTACATTTTCTTACCTGTCGTCTACGGGGCATTTTTCCCTTGAGGAAGGCAAGTTCCTATGCCCTTTCTCTCATTAAGCAGGGTCGAGCGCCAATCCTTAGAACTTATATGGAAAGAACAGGTTTAGATTCGTTTTTTTCCTTTAAAAGTTTGTAAGTACACACAATATCTGCTGTGCTACGTCTCGCGCCACATTTTCCACACAGATAGCCTAGCACTTCCGGAGACTTGAAAATTGGTAGGTGTGTTGTAGTGTAAGACATTCACCACTGGGTGTCGTGAAACAAGGATCGTGTCATAATAATTTAGTTGGATGAAGGGATCACTGAGATATATGAAGGGGAGAGGGGAAAATACGTTTATACATTAATCATGCATATTGGAGTCAAATAAACCAGTTGTATCCAGACTAAATTGTATTATATTATGTTGATGCATTAAGTGCATGTGCAGTTAGATACAACGACAAAATATTTCCAAAATTCCGAATCAAACTACCCTTAAACACTGAATTACATTTGATGTTGATTCTTCAGCTATATCATGCAAGAGATATGGAGTATGATAAATGAACCAAAAAAATTAGTTGGCCTTCTCTTCAGTATATGTGGCAGCTGTTATCTTTCTGGTATCTCCTTACCCCCCACCCTTAAGGTCACAGGAGGTGGAGCTGGTTGAGGTAGTGGGGTAGTGGGGTAGAAACAGAAAATGCCTCCGTTTTCCCGAGAGTTCCATAGACAGCCCTGCCTATAAAGAGGAAGGGGGCTGAGAGTGGTATGTACCCCTAGCAGCTGAT
Organism: Osmerus mordax; assembly: GCF_038355195.1. Classification (NCBI taxonomy): domain Eukaryota; kingdom Metazoa; phylum Chordata; class Actinopteri; order Osmeriformes; family Osmeridae; genus Osmerus; species Osmerus mordax. The sequence goes on along the minus strand of NC_090059.1, from coordinate 15,402,209 downwards.
ATCAGCCATCCTAAAAATAGTGCAAGGCCTTGTAGATCAGTCTGTAGTTCTCTTGCGTCCTCACAGTTTGACACAAAAGGATTATTAAGACGATTTCAACATGTCAAAGATTGTCAGACCTGACGATTGGTAAGTGTTGTGATTTTAAGATTATTTTTGATTTGTGATAGATTTAATTATGTTGAATTGGACTCTAGCCTATTCTCTGCGTGCTTTTAGTCTCTAAAGACGTGACGTTGATGTGTTGAGATTAGATTTTTCATAGTTTATAATACTAATATTGGTCTGTGATTTGGTTCTATGAATTTCTACGAATTCTACTCTGTCATTGTTGTTTTTTCTCCATTATAGTCAGCCAGCAAATGCACTATGGTACGACAGGAAGAAATACGTCACTATCAACTTCATGGTGCAGAAACCAAGGGATGTTCAGGTTGAATTTCTGAATAACAAAATGGTTTTATGGTAAGCTCAAACACATTAGTGGTCTGTATATATATATATTGTTTGTGGTTGTGAATGAACGAGAGAAAGGGAGAAAAAAAGAGTACAAGGTAGACATTTTAATTGTATTGTATAGGCTACATACTGTACATATACATGTCTTTGTGTTCCTCAATTTGACAGTTGTAAATCAGAGGATGAAACCATCTACAATGAGATTTACTTCTATGATGAGGTGCTAAGATTTGTAAGTAAATCCCCCTTTCCAGTCATTTGAAGCTTGACATTTCTTTACACAATTTCCATTAGTGCACCAACTAATGTAGAGTACAACACGGTAAGCCGTTCTGATCTTTGTAACAGGACTCTAGAGAGAAAGTCTACGATCGCAGCATAAACGTACTTCTGAGGAAGATTACACCAGATGTTGCCTGGCCTCGACTTCAGAAAGATACTGCCAAGGTACCAAATATTTGAATTTTGGGGGGTAATGTCAAACCATAATGTTAGGAAGTGAACTGCATAATATTTTCCTCCTTTCAAAATGTAAACATGGGTTTGTTTTCTGTCAAGCCAAGTTGGATAAATGTGGACTTTGATAACTGGAGAGACTGGGAACATGAAGAGGATGAGGGAATGGCGGAGTTCGAGCAATATGCTGATGTAAGTAAAACCAATTTTTGAGGGCAGTGATGTAAAAGAATCGGAGAAATTATCCTTATTGCTACTGTACATTATTAATTACTTTCTGAGATGTTGTTCTTCATTGATTGTAACATTTTCTTCTTTCTAACAGATGATGCAGGAGATGACCAGCAATAACAAAAGTGGACCGCCAGCCATGGATGATCTTTTCGATCTGGATGTTAGTAGCCTAATATATCTGACTTGCTCAAATTCTGAATAATGTGACTTGGTAATGTGTATAATAACTTTATCGTAAAGGACAACATTTGAAACAATTGATTTGATATTTTCCACAGGATGACTGATCATCTGAGGCGTTTTTCCCTTTTTTGCTTTTTCCGTTTGGCAAAACGAAAAGAACGACTAAAAGAAGATTCCTCAGGAGAACTTACAAAGGTTCCAAATGTTTATTAGTTTTGTATTATTTCGAACAATAATTGCTGAAAAAGTGATGCCCTGCTTGACACTGCCTATCTGTAGATGTATTGTTTAATGTGTGTGTATCATTTTCTATGATATGATATGTTATTTATTAAATAAATAAAATCATGTCTTTTCTCATCTATCCCTGCATAAACATGCTAAATACAAACAATACAAAAAAATATATATATAACAGACCAGAGGTGTTTTGAGAATGATCTTTTTTTGAATCTTTTTTTTTTTTTACAATTAGGAAAAAAACCTGATGTAATATGTAGTAATAATAATAATGTAGTAACATGTATTTAATTTAATTCTTAACACCTTTATGTGGACCACCCAATAACCATCCAGCCGATTGGATCTGTCCCACTTTACTATCCGTAGTACTTTGACAGCCTGTTCAAAAAGCAAAGAGAGTCTGTCTTGAGTTCCGTGATTGAACTAAATACTTAGTCTAAACATGGCTTTTCAGTGTCAACGGGATTGCTACATGCAAGAGGTATGAGAATTGAACCTCTGACTAGTTTAAACAGCAAACGAGCACTGTACAACTTTGATAGTTTGATAGTTTTCTACTACTAGCTTGGTAGCTAGACTAGCTAACAAATAAGCTAACGGTAACACATAACGAAAGGCATTTCTTTTCGGTACTACTAGCTAAGCTAGTGGTACTGTAACTACAAGAACGCCATACGTGACTATCCAAATAGTAAAACACATGCGTAACTTTAACAAGGGTTAAATGTATAGAATGACGTAAAGTACTACATATCTGATTTATGAGCCTTACATACCAGCCTTCTAAAATAGACAATAATTGAAATGCAGACTGTGAAAGCAGTGTAATATACAGTATATTGAGTCATTGTAATTAAATGCAATCCTAGAAACGTCATTCGGGGCTGTGTGTGGTTAGCAATTAATTAGAAATGGCTTATGGTTATGTTCTGGCTTGCAGTTTGTTACCTCAGTGGTATCATGCTCACCTGGAGAACTGAAACAGGAAGTCAGTGGAAAGAAAGAAACCATCAAAGGCTTCAATGTCAAACTCCAAGATACCATACTGTTTCCAGAGGGAGGTGGTCAGGTGAGAACTGCACACAGGAGGCTTGTAAAAACATAAACTCACTCAATATGAAATACCATGAACAAAGATTGCTGTGAGGATTACCATTTGACTTGATCATTGTAGTACTTACCTACTAAGTAACTTAGTGCAGAACAGTTTACTCTTATTGCATCTCCTCCAGCCAGATGACCACGGGTTGATAGGGGATGTGGCAGTGTTGCGGGTGACCAGACAGGGGGTGGAGGCAGTGCACTTTGTGGGCTCTGCCCTGGAGGTGGGCAAGGAAGTGCTCCTGAAAGTGGATTGGGAGCGGAGGTTTGACCACATGCAGCAACACTCAGGTAAGGGATTAGACTGATTAGACTATCTGTGCATAGAACTCTGAACTGCATGATTTAAATACTCATATACATACATGTGACATACGTGTGGCATGGTATGGTATACATTTAAGTTCCATTTCTTCAGCTTTTACTGATGTGCCTTTCGTCTGTCAATTCACAGGCCAGCATCTGGTCACAGCCTTGGCAGACTCCATGTTTGGATTCAAAACCACATCCTGGTATGGTCATTGAACTCCTTAAGTAAGGTTTTCAATCACTTCAATAAAGCGACACGTGTTTTTCCAGAATGTTCACTCTGCCTCATTGCAGGGAGTTGGGCCGCCAGCGTAGCTCCATAGAGCTAGACTCTCCCTGTATGAAGCCAGCCCAAGTGGAGGCCCTGGAGGCTGCAGTGAACGACAAGATCCGTGCCCAGGTCCCCGTCACTGTGCAGCTGCTGTCCCTAGACGACCCTGCTGTGGAGCAGGTGTAACCTTCACAACAACCATAACCTTCACAACAGTAACTCCTCACTGTGGAACCAACCGCATTTTCTGGACCAGAAATGGATGTAGTAACTTTGGAGTTTTGTGTGTGTTTAGAATGTTATTTGAAACGGAATCGGAATGTTACAGGTGAGGAGTCGTGGTCTCCCTGACGACCATGCGGGGCCTGTCAGGATCATTGACATCCAGGGTGTTGATGCCAACATGTGCTGTGGCACCCATGTGTCCAACCTCAGTCACCTGCAGGTGAAACCCCCAGACTGTACAATACGCACAGAACACACTGTTGAATTTGCGTGAAGAATAATATTTGAAGTTGTGTCTAGAGTGCAGCGCAATGTCTTGACTAATCCAGTTCTTACAACTATTAATTTGATTTATTACATTCAATAATTTTGTATTCCTGTTGTGTTGCAGGTTATTAAACTGCTGGGGACGGAGAAAGGAAAAAAGAACAAAACAAACTTGATTTTCCTGGCAGGACACCGTGTTCTGAAGTATGCTGAGAAAAGCTACAGCACAGAGCGCTCGCTTGTATCTCTTCTAAAGTAGGTGCAGTTCCTTCAGGATCTCTTTGCTCTTTCTTAACTTGATATTTCAAACGGATCCTTCTGGTCTGTTTTGTTGACAGGACAGGGCCCGATGACCACGTGGAGGCAGTCGACAAGCTACAGAAGTCTGTCAAGATGCTACAGAAAGTATGCTGTCAACTGTATACCATCTGAACCTCCATGGTCCGGTTTGTTGTCTAACTTTCTATCTTGTATCTTGGACAGGGTAACTTGGGCCTTCTGCGGGACATGGCTGTCCTCATAGCCCAGAACTTCAAGAGCAACCCACAGAGAAGCAACTTCTTCACCCTACACAAGTGAGCGACTCCTGACTATTATACACTGAAAGAACACTGTACCATTCCAGTCTGTTCATACAGTAATAGTTACTGTTCTTACTTACAGGAAAGAGGGTGACAATGAGTTTATGAACATCATAGCCAATGAAATAGGCACTGAGGTGAGACGACACATATGTAGTGTAGAACCCGATCCAGCATTACATTGAATAGGATCAAAAATGAGGCCTTGTCCTGTCCCATCTGTGCCCTGCAGGAGACTTTGGTGTTCCTGACAGTTGGAGAGGAGAAAGGACCAGGATTGTTCCTCCTGGCTGGACCCAATGACATGGTGACTGAGCTGGGAGCACGGTAAACACACACAGCTGAAGGATGTATAATGTTTGGTTTACAAATGATATTTATATTACACCAAAAAAATGTGGATGAAAATGTAACTATTGGAAACCAGACATGAACGTCAAATACATTAATTTGCCCTCGATAGACGCAATTACTCTGTCGTACCGTCTGTCATGCTCTGTCATAATCAGATGGGTGTGGTACTTTGTGTGGCCACTGCAGGGTGCTGGAGATGCTCCAGGGTAAAGGAGCAGGGAAGAACGGCCGCTTCCAGGGTAAAGCCAACAGCCTGGCAGGGAGAGGGGATGTGGAGGCCTTGCTACAGGAGCGCTGCAGACGGCCCGCTGCAGGGGAGGAGTGACCTGGCACGGAGGACCAGAGAGGGCACAACCACTTGTTCCGACCAATAAACGGATATTAGATCATTGGAAGAGTAAAAAGCTGCTGTGCCTAACTTACCTCGTATTTTAAATGTTAAGATTTTAAGGTTTTTGTGGTAACCACAAAATGTAATGTAGCGAAATGGAAATAATATGTACAAAAATTGAAAAGGTGAAATCTTTTTTTCCTGATGTCAAGACTTCAGCTTTTACAGCTTCAGACTGTAAAAATAAGACCATTTCATAAGTTATTCTCTGGTCTGCTCATCATTCTTCATTTCTACTTACAGTCTTCTTTTACATTGTGTTGTTTGTTAATTGCATAACAGTTATGTTCCCACCATCATGTTCACTAGATCTGATGCTCAGAACATGAAGTTCAGTCCTTAACCAAATGAGGATCAGGACACAGTAAAAAAAACACTCTGTCAAATATTGAATGTCCAACCACATATGTGAACTAGGTAACCATAAACACGTATTAACACTTCTATCTGAAGTGTTGTGAAGTAGGACAACGTTTTTTTGTCGCCAGGTGCCATGGTGAATCCTAGTATCGGAGCTCCATTGATGTTGGCTTTCAATAGTTCTCATGCCTGCACTTAACTCAGAGTGGACGTACTCCGAGTTGATTTAACAAATTCAAATCAGCTTTTCTGGAACCGAAAAGTCAGAGTTTCACATTTTAGGGTAAATCAACTCAAAGTTCAGGGTTAGGTTCACAGTTTGTTGAACCTGCTTTCTGGAATACCCCCCTGATGCTCCGAACATGAAGTTCAGTCCTTAACCAAATGAGAATCAGGACACAGTGTAAAAAAACACTAAAATACCTGGAATTATCAGGTACTGTTGTCTCAAAGAAAACAGTAAGTAATACAACCATGACCTGTATATACGCTCACCACACAAGACTCCATTGCTGAAAAAAAAAGCATGTTGAAACTCGTTTAAAGTTTGCTGCACAACATCTGGAAAAGACAGTGAAATACTAGGAGAATATAGTGTGGTCTGATGAGAGAAAAATTGAACTGTTTGGATGCCATAATACACATGTTTGGAGGAGAAATGGCATTGCCATCACCCTAAAAACCCCAACAGTGAAGTTTGGAGGTGGGACCATCATGGTGTGGGGCTGCTTTTCAGCAAATGGTAATGGAAAACTTCACATAATTGAAGGAAGGGTTAATGGGCAAATTTACAGAGACATTCTTGACAAAAATCTGCTGCCATGTACCAGGATGATGATGATGAAACGGAGGTGGACATGTCAGATCCCAAACACACAGCCAAGGAAACTCTCAATTGGTTTCAAAGAAAGAAAATAAAGCTGCTAGAATGGACCTGACTTAAATCCCATTGAAAATCTATGGAAAGAACTGAAGATCAAGATTTATAGAAGAGGCCCACGGAACCTTCAAGATTTGAAGTTGTGTGGAAGAATGGGCCAAAATCCCACCAGAGCAATGCATGCGACTAGTTTCTCCATATAGGAGGCTTCTTGAAGCTGTCATTACCAACAAAAGATTTTGTACAAAGTACTAAATAAATATCAGTAAGCGTGTTCAATACTTTTTCCCTGTGTCATTTCACAATATTACACACAACTTAATTTCGGAACTTATTTGTTTTGGTTTCTTTGTATCTATGGATTACTTGGGTTGTTACCAACATCTGGTGAAAATGTCAATAGCACCTTTGGAAATATATTTACTGAGAAAAATGGTGACGTGTTCAATACGTATTTCACCCGCTTTATGTCAACTAGGTAATCTGTAAAAGTGACAACTTTGTGACGTGTGTCTCTGACATTAGGTTGAAGGCCAGGCCTTCACTACACAGTTAATCATTATGTTTGACTTCTAACTTGGCTCTGTTTACGTGAAAAATATATTTTTTTATCTTGTTTGTGTTCTGTACTTGTTTTACGAGTGCACATGACGGCTGCACAAGGCAGCAGGTTTGGCTCTGAGGATTAATAAAACTGAGCAGTCAGGTTAGGAAACGACTGAAGTTATATTTCTGTAGTTGTGGAACACATTTTTATATATACATATATAGTTGTCTGATAAGGGAAAGGTTTGTTAAATGTATGATTTGAACAATGCCTTTATGATGAGACATTTTGTGTTGAAAATACTCATGGTTATTTAATGTTTTTTTGTTTTTATTATAAATATCTTACAGAAGTTCAAATATAGTATATACCAGAAAAATAACATTACAAAACAAACAATAATATAGTTATAATAACACAATTTTTGTGGATAACTAACAAAAAGTCCTGAGTGAGAATTGCTGTTAACATAAACTTTTTGTCAAAATAAACTTGACTAAAACAACTGACCCTTGAGGTGAACAAAACCTGGGTTCTCCGGGAAACTGTTTTTAAATGATCATTGAAACAATCAAATGACAGGGAAAGACATGTCTCAGTGCACACCGGATAGTGCTAACATTGTGTCCAAAGTGTTCATCATCAAACTAGAAAACATTTATGTGCGACGAAGACAAGATAGCTTGTTGATCTCTTGAGCTCTTAGAGGGATAGTCAGTGACACGAGAATGTACAGTAGAGAAGCACCGATAGTTCACAGTTCTGCGAGTCTTTAGAGGTTGTGTGTGGGAGCTCAGCTCACAGATTCTTCTTGTTGTTTATGCTCAGGGCTCCGGACACACAGAAGGGTATGATGCTGACGGTTGCCAGGGGAACAGTGGCGCTCTTGCAGAAGGAGAGCAGGTAGAAGAGAGCGGCGGTGTGGGTGGGAGGTTTGAAGGAGTCAAAGAGGTGCAGCAGGAGCAGAGAGGACACAATACATCCCGTCCTGAAGGTGGCACTGGTGCTTTTCCTGCTCTCGGTGTAGAGGGGTGAGTGCAGACCCAGTCCCAGGCCAAACAGGGTGCCCATGTTGCGGAGGAGACTGGCGAAGGGGGTGGTGTCCAGATGGACCCACTCGGCCCTCACGCACCACTTCTGGGCTCTCTCCAGGGTCCACAGCAGATCCACACCCAGAGCCTTCAGCAGCACGTAGAAGCCCACAGCGAAGGAGAGCAGGAAGAGGGTGGTGTAGAAGTACTTCTTCAGGCTGGCGCTGTAGATCCACTGGGTTCTGTTAAAACACTCCGCCACAATCATACCTGGAAACCAAACGGGAAAACTCACACTTTACCCATACTTCCAATAATGTGCGCCATCCTGGGGTGCAATACAGTCAATCATAAAAGGTTTGAGCGCCATGTCATTTTTGAGGGGCTACTGACCTGTGACGACCCCTGTGATGACCTGGTGGGGAAAGTGGGCAGCAATGAATACTCTGGAAAGACAGACACACACCTGGACCCCCCAGAAGGCAGTCCACAGAGTCGTCTTCAGGTACCTGCAACGGAAGAGATGCCATGAGCAAATAGATCTTTATATATTTGAATCTGGTTGGCGATACACAAACACAGCTGCAGATGTGTCTGTATAGGAAGGGCTTTTGCCCTGGCTACCAGTGGCCCAATGCTAGTTTATTGCAGTTAACTGCATCCTGTTTCCATGCTGTTATCCATATCTAATCAATTGCTGGTTATGTTCTTCAACAACTCCACTTTGTTACTACCTAAGTCCTGCAGTGTTGACTAGTTTCTAAAGGTAAATTATTTACTTTCAGAGATAGGAAGGCAATATTGATGCACTTAGTTAATGGTAAACAACATGTCTCCTACCCCCTACACAATATGTCAGCCAAGCTAAAGAGCACCTTAGGTAACAGACTTAGTCAACACCAGTGTGTACAGGAGCGACAATTAATAAAATAAGATATCTACTGTATCTATCACAAGTTGTAGGGGGTATGAAAAATAATATAAGTTCTCTTATTTTGTGCTGTGTGAACTATTGATCATGATGTCCTATTCACCTATGCATAGCCCTTAATGTGTTATCAGAGTCCTATATTTCTGATGTATGTCAGTCCCGTACAGTATGTGATGAATATAGAGAACAACATACCAGTTTTTGGAAGCTGCTTTCTTCTTTTTGCTCAGCATGATCGCCAGTACGGAGGTGACCAGCGTGTAGTAAACACCAGCTGCTCCCATGGCATGACCAGAAGGACTGCCTGTCAAGCACAACAACACAAAGCAGGCTTGAATGATCGCTCTCTTATTCCCAGCATGCATTCACTCAACAAAGCCCGACTGACAGTCAGCGCATCCTCGCCACCATATCTTCATTTATAATGACTTCACAATGGGTTGTAAGTTATATTGACTTTATCTCATCTCAAATCATAACAGAAGACTTTATATGAAGTAGGTGAAGTGCAGTGAGTTTAGAGCTTGTCGTACCTGGGCCAGTCTCACAGGTCATGGGGTACTGCTCAATTTGAGGTGCTGTGATGTTGCTGTAGTATGGTGTCTCGTGCACCCACCAATAGGGTCGCTCCCCAAACAGAATCCTGAGCAGAGAAGACACACTCCATTTACACACTCGTTCAGCAACATTGCTCTTGTTTTAATGGGATTTGTATTCAATCATATCTTAAATTGCCCCATTTATTTATTAGATATGATTCAATATGATTTTATTACATCAACCCCAATAATTTTGTATCAATTGTTTGTCCAATTCCAGTTTCTCCAATCCCTTGAATCTAGCCTACAGGCGTAGGTATAAAATGACTCACCACTTGAATACCAGGTTGAGCCAGTCCCCAATCACTGCCACCCAGATCAGCTTGATGCCCACCGATGCCCGCAGGTGGAACCACAGTGGGAAAAAGATGAAGAAAGTGTTCCTCAGGTCGGCTGCCCAGGACACCCACAGGAACAACCCTTGGGCATCCTTGTAGTTGGTTTGCAGGTAGTGGGTGGTGCTCACCCCATAGCCCTGCATGGCATCCATGACAGTGTTCATAGTTGCACTTGGTCCCTGTTAAGCCTCTAAGTAGTTGTTGGTCTGTGTGAGATATGGTTGGTTAGTAGAACACTGTCCACAAGAGCCACCCCTTGTTTTTATACCAGTGGGACCCACCACCAAAACGCATGCTCTGGACGATCTTTGGACCTTGCATGTGTAATAAAACACAGAGGAACAGGGGAGTTTAGGAGGTTTGTCCCAGGAACAGGGGAGACCACACAAACAAGTGAAATGATAGGGAACTGTCAGTGTGTCTCTCGCCCTTCAAAATAGCCCCGTTTTTTTTTTTTTTTTTTTCTTACATTAGGGCATCACATTAAACCCAACAGGATAGAAGTTTGTGACATAAGAATTTGGAAATGTCACCAAATGCAAACAATGTTGCCATGGTTCTGGAATGTGTATACTATTGAAATGCAAATGTTGCACAGTGCACTGGATTTATTGATGAAATAAATTATATTCTACAGTTGGTTTTATGTTCATTAGAAAACAGCACGGTAAGTTAACTCCATCCTCACAAGACCAGGACAGATAAGATAGGAGATTTTCAAACCATCACATAACAGGCTACAAATATGCAGGCTAAACCAATAGAAAACGCAGAAGCAGAGCATGCCTCGGACTTGCTGTGGATAACAGTCCACCTCTTACATAATCTATTTTTAAGTTTTGGAAATCTTTCTTGCTGGTCCAGTCCTTGCCTGTAGTAGGTTACGTAAGATTATCAATCATTAAAAAGGGCTGGGACTTTCTAAAGAGAAGCTGTGAAGATAACTGACCAATAAAAGAACTAAAGAATAATCCCTGTTACTTAATTTTTTACCACCTTTGAGGAAGCTAGTTCTCATGATCAAAAGGTTGTCTTATTGCAAGGTGACGTTCGAAGTACAAAGGAGATATGTGATGTTATTCACGTCAGTCGAACGCAGGTGTCATCAGTGACATCACAACCCCCTCTGAAGGTCTAGTCTCTCACTGACAGTTTATCCCTTTTCAGGATAAAGTATCAGGGGTGAAAAGTTTACGTAACATGCAACGTCCCAAAAACAAACAAATCCACCAGCCATGATTAAAGTCCAGCTGGATCAGACCAGACCAGTCGGGCCTGAGAAAGTAAAGTCTGGTTGACAGACTTCACCCCCAGTTCACCCTCTGATCTTCTCCCAGGTTTGGTGCTTCATCATCCGGGACAGGCCAGGACTTCACCGTGCTGCCATGGATCTCTTCCACAGTTGGGGTGTAGAGCTGGTGGTTCACCTGCAGACTCAGTATGGCCAGTATGAGAGCTGCTTCAGCCTAGCTTCCACCGTGGCTGATCTCCACACCACTTTCTTCTGCTTCTTCCCTGTCTGGTTCCATCTGCGCAGGGATGTAGGAGTCCAGCTAATTTGGGTGGCCATCATTGGAGACTGGCTTAACCTTGTCCTCAAGTGGTGAGGAATGGTTTCAATTGCCTTGTTGTCATCCTTGGTGTATGTCCATGTACTTAAAATATTAAAATTATTTTGCTTTTTCTACTATTTGACAGGGTGCTTTTTGGAGAGAGGCCCTATTGGTGGGTCCATGAGACCAGGTTTTACAATATAGGACCAGCCCAAGCCCCTGCCCTAAAGCAGTTTCCCATCACATGTGAAACTGGGCCAGGTAATGATCCGGTTAGATGCTATTTGACCCCATTTATAGATTAATAAATCAGCAAAAGGCAAGAAATTCTTTCCTGACATCGTAATGATGTCCAAAAGTAGAAACTTTGGAATCACTTTATTGATTACACCATTACACAGGGCACAACATGATCCACATGCATTCTGCAAAGTTGGTAAGGGAAGCAGGTCAGGATTAGGCATGTTTTGGGGACTGTACTTACCTTACTGTTTCCAAATAGTACCACAAATCATGGAGGAGCAATTGCACAAAATTATACGGAGAACATTATGCAGGCAAATAAAGTCCCACAATCTAGATTATCCATTACATTGTAACAGCACCCAAATTATTTCCCCCCTCTATCTCAGGTATCAGTGACTTATTGGGGTGAGTTTATGTTGTTTCTAAGGAAGCCCTTCTGGTCATGCAATGGGAGCAGCAGGCGTGTGGTATGTGATGGTAACCACCCTCCTGTCACTGGCAGCTGAGAGGTGTCCTCCTCTCCTGTACAGGTGGGTAGGACAGCCAAAACCATTAGACCCCATCTAACTGCAGAAGAACAACAGTAAGCTTCTTGACACTGACCACAAAAATCCTTCTAATCCTTGATCTTTATACTATTCTTCGTTCTTTCTTTGTGAATTATCAGTAGTTGTACTACAAAGTGATCTCTCAGTCATCTGTAAAAGGTTTTGGGACATTCTGACCACTCTGCACCCCTACGGTTCTCCTCAGGTTCCTCCAGGTGGCGCTGTGGTCACTGCTGGGCCTGGTGGTGCTGCTGGTCTGCATGTCCAGAGTCTTCATTGCTGCCCACTTCCCTCACCAGGTCATCAGTGGGGTCATCATTGGTAGGTGGCCCACAGACCTGAGATTACCTGAGCAAAGGGAGAGTTGGGTTCTGAAAAAGAAATGTGAAACTTGATAGCAACCATGGGAATGGAATGAGTTAATTGTCAATTTCTTGACTCGCAGACCTTGCTTTTACTGTAAACTATGTGATGAATCACATCACAAAGTGATGACACACCCTAAATGCCCAGTATATTTTCTCTGGTTATGTATGGTAGGCATCATTGTTGCTGAGATCTTTTCAAGAGTGCGTTGGATCTACAGCGCCAGCCTGAAGAAGTACTTATACACCACCCTCTTCCTGCTCTCCTTCGCTGTGGGCTTCTACGTGCTGCTGAAGGCTCTGGGTGTGGATCTGCTGTGGACCCTGGAGAGAGCCCAGAAGTGGTGCGTGAGGGCCGAGTGGGTCCACCTGGACACCACCCCCTTCGCCAGCCTGCTCCGCAACATGGGCACCCTGTTTGGCCTGGGACTGGGTCTGCACTCACCCCTCTACACCGAGAGCAAGAGGATCACCAGTGCCACCTTCAGGACGGGATGTATTGTTGGTTCCTTGCTGCTCCTCCAGTGTCTGGATGGGTTGACCACCTTCTCCAAAAACCAAATACTGTTTTACCTGCTGTCGTTCAGCAAGAGCGCCGTTGCTATTTTCATCACCACTGCTCTTTTACCTGGAGCTCTCCACTGGGCTTTCCTTGGAAGAATTGAAAAGAACGCATGATTGGTTGATAGAAGGTTGAGAACGTGAGTGAGTAGTTTCTGTTCTTTCCAAATTTTCTGAAAGAAGTAATCTCATGCATTCTGGAACTGAGGTTTCTTCTTTGGCATGCCAGTTGCATTGGCTGTACTATACGTTTGTACTTTTCTTTTACTGTTGTTAACTCTCTTGCATCTCATATCAGTACATCTCTGAAAGAGTACAACAGTGTCCAGCACATTATGCTTGTGTGGCTCTTTCAATGATGATATTGGGACAAAGGTCATCCATCAGGCCCTGAACTATGTACTCAGCATGGATATAATACACACTGACTGTACTGTACAGTACCAGCAAGGATGAAAAAATGTTGACTCACCAAAGATTTGTACATTTTGATGGATATCAATAGAATACAAGTCTGCTCAGGAACAGATGTGAAACATTTCTGTTAGAAAAACAGTCTTATTATAAGTCTTTATAAATAAAGACTGCCATGTTTGGTGTTTTCTCCTAACCACACTTTTTACACCACACTTTTTTTTGGGTATTCTTAGAAATGTTGAAAATGATAAACTCATTAATTCAACTACTGGGACAACTACTAAACATTAACTAGACTGACCTGTTTTCCCCAGTACATAAACTCTTTCACCTACTGTTCATTGAATAGGTGGTTTATGAGGTGAGCATGGCAAGGGAAAATCTATAAATGTACTTCATGGGCAAATGGCCATGAGCAAGTCCTTAATTAATCAAGCAAAAATATGTACACTAGTCAAACTGACAACCAATGAGACAACTGCAAATTCAGAGAACTAATTTGTTTAGTTTAAATCTACTTAAAACTATAGTATCATACATGGTATGAATTGTAAAAAAAACTAAAATTCCTTTATCAGTCTTCTCCGAGTTCCCTGCATGTCTTCCTGTGCTTATCTCATAAAACCACCACATCTAATAAGTATATCCACGTTGCTGTGGGTAGAATGTTCTGCACGCCAGGGAGGTGACTGCCATTAGTCTGTCATGAGGGGAGAGTCTACAACCTGCATTCTTCCAGAGCGTGGACTTGGGATGACAGGAGGTGCGTCCACCCCATCCAAGGGTCATCTCTCTTCAGGGGTCCTATGTAAGATCTACAGCGACACACTTTGCCAAGAACATTAGTCAATGTTCAAAGTATGTCCTTTTCACCACAGGTATTTTGAATGCTGGGTGACGTCATCATTGCAGGTTGTACGCGGTACAGCTGACCAAGAATTGTGACCCCTGCTGGCTAAAAGTTAAGGCTTTGCTTCATAAACACAGCATGGTGTGGAGACAGATGTTACTCACACCCAGCATATCGTCTACCAATTATGTACTTCAAATCAGTAAATTAATTCCAAGCATTTTATAAAAGCTTTTATTGGCCTCAAGTAGAATGGTGCTGCTGCTAAAACTGTCACGACAAGCTTCAGACATGTTCTGTCTGGAGAGCCCAGGTACAGCAGACAGCTCATTTTGTACACTGACAAAGAGAATTGAGAAATGTTTCTTAAAAATCCTCCACAGATGGCTGCAAAACACTTCCAACGAATGCAGAAATCTGTCAAATAATCCGATTACTCAGTAACAGAACCATATGAACAAATATTTTTCACAAATTCCAGTGGACAAAATGTTTTTAATTAAATTTAAAAAACACATAGCACTTTTCTAGAGACGCACCTCTCGGTCCGTTAAGAGTATTCTTCATAGGGGTTTAAAACAAGGACAATATTTTACAATTCAAACGAAAGAAAGGGTCAGGGTTAACTTCTACTGAGGCAATGGTTTCTGGATTGTACTGAACAGTTAAGAGTCAAGTCTAGCTCTATGCTCCTTTAGACCACTTGTTTAACAGCATGGCAGGGAGAGGAAAGGGAGAAGGGGTGATAGAGGTGGTGGGAGGGGCCAATAAGTTTTAATATAATGCATCTGTGTTACTGCTCCTTGGCCTCTTGATCTTCTCAATGTTCTTCAGAATCATGTCATGTAACGTTACCTGCGTCAGATGAGAAATCGGAATTGGGTTGCCATCTCATGGATTTGCATTTCATGCCATCACAGGAAATGGGTGATGAAAATATTGTATGCCGTTGACTTACATATTGATTTCTGAGCTCTGAAACTATGATCTTGAGGCTGATGTACTCCTTCTCGTCTATCTCTGTTACTGTGCGCCGATAATCCTCCTGTGTGGAGGCAAGACACACGGGTGAGGAGCCAGAAGAAACACTGCGCCAACACTGACCTTTTCTCTAAAGACAAAGGAAATGACACAGACAATACTCACCACGTGTGGATATTTGGCTATTTTGGACACTAGCTTTGCCCTTGTAATATAGTATCTATGGAGAAGAGAGAAGGAATTGTCATAAAAGCCATGGCTTGTGTGCAGAGTGCAAGGCCGTGTCTGCCTAGCATGGCCTGGCTAGCAGGCCTAGCATGGCCTGGCTAGCAGGCCTAGCATGGCCTGGCTAGCAGGCCTAGCATGGCCTGGCTAGCAGGCCTAGCATGGCCTGGCTAGCAGGCCTAGCATGGCCTGCCTAGCCTCATAGCTACCTCGATATCTGGTCGAGGTAAGACGCTGCCTCTCCCTCCACAGTCCTCAGCTCAGCTACCGTCTCCTCCTGAGGGGAGAGACATCACTGTGAGTAACGTTACGGTAGCTGGTTTGAAAATTTTAGTCCAGACAAACTGACAGGGGAAAAAGGCTGCATGGAGCACCTGAATTGATACTCCGAAGTTGTTACCATCTTCTATTCTTGGGATAAGCAACTGAACCCACATTTTGACCTGAAGAACAAAAGACAAATCTATTGGAATGATGGAAGGAAATGGCATGTTGTGTGCACAGCCCGACCTTGCATACAGATACGAGCTCTGTCAAAGTGGGAGATCAACTTACTGTATTACACTTCTCTATGAGGGTCCTGATCTCTGGTTTCACCTTCTCAATCAGGTCCACAAGCTTTCCGTTACTCTTCATCATGCCACCAGGCATGACAAACACCTTAGTACCAGCCACTAAACGCAAGGAAGGGAAGAAGAACGGTATTAGTCTAGAATCAGTTATTTGCCAACTTTGCATATTACGTAGGTGTGTCTGTGTGGGAAAGTAAGGTTGTGAACTCACCCATATCTCCAGGTCCATCACCCATCTTTCTTTTCTTGGCATTTTGCTACAAGGACAGTAATAGTTTTCCAATTTCACAACCCTGATGGACGCAGGCAATTTACACATGTTATGAATAGGGTGCTTTCAAAAATGCAGATTTCCGTTCTCACCGCTTCAAGCCCGTCGTGAAGGTCTGACAGTAGAATAGGGTCTGGCACTGTGAGGTTAATCTCAGAGTGGATCTCCTTCAGCTCACAGATGTTTAAGATGGGATCCTGGAAGAAGACACAACAAACTATTCATACTCCATTTCATTCCCTTTGGTCAGGACTAAAAACATAGAGTGGCCAGCTGGATAGAAACCAAGGAAGCCAGAAAAGCAAAACTACAACACTGTCCAGGAAAGATCCGCATAGAACAGTGGTTCTTAACCCTGTCCTCAGGGAACCCCTGTCCTGCATGTTCTAGATGTTTCTTACATTTACATTTAGTCATTTAGCAGACGCTCTTATCCAGAGCAACTTACAGTAAGTACAGGGACATTCCCCCAGGGCAAGTAGGGTGAAGTGCCTTGCCCTACACAACGTCATTTGACACAGCCAGAATCGAACCGGCGACCTTCTGATTACTAGCCCGATTCTCTAACCGCTCAGCCACCTGACTCCCGCACCTGATAAATGGGCCGTTATCTAGCTCTGTAGAAGCCTGGTAACGAGCATGCATTTGAATCAGGTGTGTTGGAGCCAAGAAACATCTAGAACATGCAGGACAGGGTTAAGAACCACCGACAGAGGTTGTGAAAAGTGTATAGCTACTAATGTGTTGTGGAGAACAAGCTCACCTTAAGGAAATGGTCGAGTTCCAGTAATTTTTTGGGGAAGAAATTTGCAACTAGGTTCTCTGCCTGTAGGAACATACAGTTCAGGTTGATGCCGTTTTGAGTTGATATATAAAAGTAGATTGAGCTACGTTAAGACCACTGCTCATGGTTACGCGTAAACACACAACCAAAGAGCACACAATTCCACTAAATAAAACAAAGTAAACTCACTTCTCCAGTGATTCGCTCCCTAAAAGCGTCAACCTGCAAAAACAATTGGCATCATTTGACACCAAATAATAAAACCAGCAAAGATCTACAGCAAGTAGTGTTAGATTACAAATCACACACCAAGATATCACCTCACCCTCGTCTAGACTGACCAGAACACTTATCTAGCTAGTTCTAGCTATGATAGCCTGTCCCAGCTACTCCTAAACGGCTCTTAAATTGGCAAGCTACACATCGTTCCAACTAGTAGCTAGCTAGGTAATAATGTGGCCTAAAACATGGTGCCGTTTTCATGCCGGGTGCTTCCTCTCATGCTTGCTTTTGAAAAATTCAATTAAAATAAATCAGGAACTTCATGTTCTTTTATTCAGTGAGAAGCACATATTTGGAAGTTTGACATGCTTAGCTCTGAGGCGAGGGCGGGAAAAGGGGTTATCCTGAGTCACTCAAATTAGCTAGCTAGCTAGCTGGCCTTAAACTGATTAACTTATGTGTGGCTCGCAGACAGTAGCTAGCTTGCTATCCAACTGCCTACAACATTTAGGCTATCGCACCCCTTGTAGAGCTGGTGAGTTTAGACCTTTACCTTGGTTTTGATTTCATTGTCCACCTTAAGAAGAGAAGACATTTTATATATTCAGAAACGAGGAAAGTACGATTGCCCTCACAACATTCAATTCTAAGACTAAACGTGTGGCTTTCCCACTTTGTCAGCCACACTTGTGTGAGCTTAAAGATGACACAATCAATAAGCGACTAAACAAGAGATCAATGCGCATGCGCACCCATGTGCATTAATCGCGTCATCGTATTTTTCTCAAACGCAGCTGACGATGTAAACAAGAAGATAGACGAGGGTTAAGAATCAAACTGTCCCGTTTTCGTTCATGATTGCTATTAATTAGGCGCCTCAATCAGACATGGGGCTCCCCGTTACTATTAAAGTAAATTTCAGGGGAAATGTAAAAAGATTTGTGGCACCTGATCTGGACAAATCGGAGTGGGAGTCGGTGGAAGCCTGGGTAAGCAGAGCTGGCGCAGTTTGACGCTTGCCTTTCTCTTGGTTGTCTGCATGTAGGCCCAAGCTATAGAAACATTGAAGGACGTGTCTCGAATATTTTTTTTATTTTTTTGCCACAATTATCACACATTGCCGGTTTTCAATACAATCCATCTCTGTTTACAAACTTTTGCAATCTAGGTCCACGATGTAACTTACGGTTTACCAATCTTGACTTTACTCGAGTCGTAACCTAGTAACTAGCTAGCAAGCTATGTTGTATGCTCGTATTTGCTTATCTTTTTGTTGACCCATTCATACGGTTTACATGGACTGTAAAATCGTTTAAATATCATTAAATCTTCAGATTAAAGCGTCATATGGCATCAGCCACTTTCAAGTGAAATACTTTGATGAAGACAATGAGGAGGTGAGTGTCTTGTTTGTGGAAACTGCCATAACTGTTTTCTACCTCTTGGACAGATCACTTGTACTGTATTAACTATAATACAAATGCATGGGACAACAAAGTACTTTTAAGTTCAAACGTTAAGTTTGTTCATTTAAGATACAACGTAAGATATTCTGTAATAATGTCTTGAAATGAACATTGTCTTTTTCAGATTTCCATTAACAGTCAAGGTATGTATACAGTGTATTAACTTAGTTTATACAATTCGTTTTTTATTGGGTTTTATCCAAGAGGAACGTTCATTCAATCAGAAGAACTTGTGATTGTCTATTTTTTCTCCAGAGGAATATGAAGAGGCTGTCAAGGTAGTAACATGTTGTTTTGCACATCACAAAAGATCAAACATATATGAGATGTTTTCCTGAAGGTTAAATGCATATTACGTGTCATTGGCATGTTGCACGTGATCGTTCCAGAGTGCTGAGAAGCAGGGGAACCAGTTGCACATGAACATTTACAAGATGAAGGGCCAGGCTTGCGGTGGGCCTCCGAAGACTGAGGTGAAGGAGCTCAAGGGGGATCTCCGGCCGGCGCCACCGTACCCCTCCAGAGTCAAGACAGTGGACAAGGGAACACAGGTCACCCCTGAGAAAGATGCGGTCAGTTATTTTTGGGGGGGAGGATAAATTGCTATTAAATGATTATTTGGGGGGATTTTTGTGTCGTGTAGATGAGTGAGAACACATTTTCTGGTTGTCTAGGTTGCTGTAAAGGACAGCAAGGTCACCAAACCAGAGGACGAACCTCCACCAGTGTGGTTCAGATCCTACATGGAGAAGGTGAGTCACGTATTGAGAAGCGGTAAACAAAAACCTGCTCTGCGACTGCGTGTCAGCGTAGTCAGTGACGTTGTTTCTGGTCCCCTCCCTGACAGTTCAAGGACGAGGTGGTGAAAGAGGTGGTGGAGAGGATGTGTAATGACTTCTCGGGCCAGTGCTGCACCCACAAAGTCCCTGATGGGCCTTCAGAAGATCTTGGGGCGGTGGGAGGCGATGTTGCCCAGGGGTTAAAAGTTGGCTCCTCCACTAACTCGGCCTGTGGCTACACGCCTGCCTGCAGCAGCTGCAAGAAGCTAACCTCAGAGGGAGCGTACAAGTGCAGGTGAGGACAGCATCACAGCACCAGCGCTCACTGCGCTGCCAGAAGAAAAAATGATGTCATCAGGACAAACCAATACTTAACCATTTCCCTTTTCTTTTTTTTTCATTAAAATGTAATGTGTGATATATGTTTCACGTTGTCTCTAATCTGTATTTGTCATGTTTGTCATTTTTTACCTCAGTGTTTGTCCATCCTGCATTCTATGTGAGTTGTGTAGACATAGCCATGACCCCAGCCACAACCTGGTGAGAACTAAGACCCCGCTTTCCATTCCTGAGCATGGGATGTCAGGAGAATTTAGGTAAAACAATTGGATAATCTATCCCTTTATTCAACATTCGGCCTTATTCAATAACAATTCTTGAGCCCTATCTTTTTATTAAACAGAGTTCACCATTCATGTAACATATTTTTGTCCCAGGTTCCCTAGGCGAGGAGACAGGACTGTGCGCAAGGCAGAACGACAGCGACTCAAAGCTGAGAGGAGGCAGCTCAAGGCGGAAGTGAAGGAGATCAAGAAGAAACTGAGGCTGGAGAAGAGGGGCCTGCAGTGGAGCGGCCCCACCACCTCCACAAGCAGGACCAGCATGGCAGCCTCCACCCAGGCTCCAGCCCTTGACCCTGACCCTGCCCCAGAGCCAGCTCCAGGCCCTGCACCAGACCCCCAGCCCTCCAGTCCAGAGTAAGCGCCACCTCGGGAAGGCGTCTGAGAGTGCTGGGTGCTCTAGACCCAGCATGGAGACAAAGTCTTTTCTCAAGAAAAAAAAAAAAAAAAAAAAAAAAAAAAATGCCATCTGATCTTTGTAATAGTCTGTATGAGTTTATCGCTGGCTGATGGTGGATTTTGGAACTACCTCATTTGAAACTGCTGCTGCTTCATAGATTTTCTAATTGCTTTTGAGCTGCAAAAAAAGGATCCTGCTTTTTTGATTCGTAGCGAAACAAAGAGGTGGGTGTGAAGCCCAGGGCTGTTTTCAACAATGCTCTGTACACTTGAAACTAGGGGTCCCGAGGTCTCCCACTCCACCTTGGTGCCCACAATGGCTGCCTTGTTTCTGGATGAAAATCTGCCGGACGGGACCCGTCTTGAGCCTGGCACCAAGTTCATCAAGTACTGGAAGATGAGGAACTCTGGCACCATCAGCTGGACCTCAGAGACCAAGGTACCTTCAGGAAGACAGGCTGTCCCTTCAACCGATACTGTTCCTCCAGTGTCAGTCCCTACCTCACTACCACCTCACCTGAATACTAGAAGTTAACACCTAAATCTGAAGGATTCTATTTACCTATCGCCACTTGCGCTTTCCGACACATTTTCAGAATATTAGTCCCAAGTGCTCTCTTCAGTGCTGGTGTTTGGGCTTGATGTCCTTGTGCCTGTGTCATTGTGTGTGCTTTTTTTGCATGTTTATCTGTACTGTGTGTGTGTGTCTAGCTGAAGTTCATGTGGGGTAACCTGGGCCTGGCATCAGAAGAGAAGCGTGAGGTGGCAGTGCCCCTGCTGCAGCCTGGTCAGATGGGCGTGGTCAGCGTGACCTTTCTCGCCCCGGTTATGGAAGGCACCTACACCTCCCACTGGCGTCTAGTGCACTGTGGGGGGCAGTTCGGCCCCCGGGTGTGGTGCAGTATCGTGGTGGACCCCAGCACCTGCTGCAACAGCTATGGTCCTCAGAGCAAAAGGCTGGCAAGTCACCATTTCCTTTTTAGATACACAAAGAACAATCGGTGTTTATTTTTTAATTTTTCACATGCTCATGAGATGCTGTTGTGTGATCTAGAAGGAGGACCTGAGACCTGTGGAGACAGAGAGGCCCCCCCTCAGCTCCAGAGACAGTGGTACAGGCCGGTTTAGAAACGTCCAGAGAGATTACTACTTTCCTTCTGTGGACCTGCTCACTGCACAGGTGAGAGGGGTGCCGTCCCTGACCATGTCAACCCAAGTTATGTTTTTAGATTTTTTTATGTAAGAAATGTTTGTTTTATCTGAAAATGTAAAGAATAACTAGATACTAATCACACAAAACATCACCTGTATGGTGAAATACACAGCAGTTCTTTAGTGCTGCGCTCATTGACTCACTGTGTTGTTTATTTTATTTTCAGGATCTGCTGTCCTTTGAGTTACTGGATATAAATATTGTGCAAGAATTGGAGAAAGTTCCAACCAACACTCCAGTCGGTGAGATATACATAATACACAATAATATAAATACATAATACATGCCTGCACTATATATATATGTTTAGCTATAAACACATTTTACTATGTTTTTCAACTTGTAACATGGTGTCTGTTTGTGTGATTGTTAGATTTGACCCCCTGCATGTCCCCTCTACCTCACGATGGCCCTGCGCTGGAGAGACCAGACCCTGCACTGATGCCAGCTGAGTCTGAGGTCCAGCACTTACTTGGTAAGATGGCAGGTGACAGCCCAACAGACTTGACAAAAAAACATGGCGTGTTGAAGCCCTATATTTTCAACAGTATCAACTGAACTCTAAGCAGCAGTCCTCCTGTCTGTGCTGTGTTCAGGAGCAAAACCAAGGCCCCAGAGAGAGCAGAGTGACCATGGTAACCACGAGGAAGTCGACGAGGATATCAGCGGAGCCCAGTTCCTCTGCGAGACCATCATCCGTTCTCTGACCCTGGAGGAGGCTCCGGACCACAAGCCCCTGCGGAGGGTCAAGCCCAGCCTCCGCATGCCTAAAGGTCAGACGCCCCATCTTCTGTCCGGCTGACCTAAGTCAGAGATCAGCGAGATCATTCAGCGGAGTTGTGTGCCGTGATTGTTGTTTCATCGGCAGACTCAATATATACAGTGTCTTTTATTTTGAAAAGCTCTCACAGCTATAACACATGGGACAGGCTTCATGAGGAAAGTGGTGGAGAGGATGGAGATCGAGGCGGAGGTGGATGGGGAGATGACAGGCCAGAAGCCAACTCTGAGGCTTCCTCAGATCACACTGCTGCAGGAGACTGTCCCAGGTAGGGGAGAACACCACCACCCCTGCCTCACATTGTACCCATCTAGATCTGTACACACAGTATTCATCTACAGTGGAGTCTTTGGTCTTGAAACGTCTTGTGTATGATGTTAACAAAGACAGTCGACCACATGGCAAACACGACCGCGCCGGCTGTATCAAACCTTCTGTGTTTTTCTTGATCTGTTTTCGTTAGAGGCACATTTAATCCCAGAGATTGACGCACGCAAAGACCTCAGTGCACTGAGGTCGAAGGAGGAGAAGGTTTCGGGGAAAGAAGAGCGAAAAGAAGAGAAGGAGGCGAGAGAAGGAAAGAGAGAGGAGGAGGAGGAGGAGGACTGGGACGAGGTGAGCAGCCAGGTCTCGTCTGCATCCTCAAGCGACAGCTACATCATCGTCCTGCCCGACTGCTTCGACACCAGCAGGCCATTGGGCGAGTCAATGTACAGCTCCGCCCTCTCCCTGTCCGGATTGGCCGCGGCCACCACGGAAGGGGAGGAGCCTGAGCCGGAGGAGCTGGATAGGGCCACGCCGGAGGGGGAGGGGCAGGAGGGGTCAGAGGTTGCGGCGACGGCACCGGCTGTGGACGACAGCGTCAACCAGATGCTGTGTGCCTCCCAGACCCTGGATGCTGTTCCCCTCACCCCTGAGGTGGCGCCTCCGCCTGTCTCTCTACTGCCCCCTGCTGTCCTCTACTCACCCAGGTCAGTTCTGCACGACGGGCATCATGACACAACTGTAATGCAGTCAAGTCCGGGGTGTTTATTTTGATCAAGTTCACCATTACAACCATGAATTTAAAGTCTCAATAACTTCTGTAGAAATCCTACTCCTGCATGTGTCATGCATGCCATGTTGTTTTTTTGTCTCTCAGGTCGGAGGAGTTGTACGTAGCAGGGCCCAGTCCACCAGTATCTGGGCCTATTGAGCCATGCCAACCAGCCGTACACTTGCATGGTGAGTGTTGGTCTTGGTTTGACCACAGGAAGCCTCTTCAGAAAATATTTGTTTTTTTGTTTTTCTTTTTGAAGTTTAACTGCAGGAAACAGCTGAACACTGTAAAAGAACCTCAACCTACTTTAACAAAGAATCATATTCTTTGCGGTTTCTACATTTAGCTTACAAATTAAACTTTCAGATGACTTTTTTTATTTATAAGGATCTGACTTTGCGTGCATCAAAGGATAAAACTTGTGTTCCTATTTGTGGAGAGAGGAACTCACTGTACTTTAAAGAATGGTTGCCTCAGAAAAACATCTTTGCTCACTGCTGTGTGTGTGTGTGTGTGTATATGTGTGTTCTGTCACTTTTCTTCCTCCATGTCAGTATCAGGTCCAACCAGACCAGCAGGCTCAATCAGTGCATTTCAAACATACAACCCCAGGGCCTGCAACTCCCTGCAACCTAGGTATGAATCCACTGACATTCCCCAAAACAGTCTTCAAAACCAAAACACACACTTGCTTCAGTGGGGATATGACTTCAGAAATATTCGACATAACATGTTGCAGTTACTGTTGTGCAAAACAGCAGTTAACCACGTCGTCCTGTGTTTGGGCAGGGGCCAAGGGGGAATCACGGAAGGACTGGTCAAGGGGGCCCTCTCTGTCGCTGCGTCTGCATACAAAGCTCTCTTCACTGGGCCGAGCTGCTCCACCCAGGTACCCCCTGTAGTATGAACTGTGTTCATCTCACGTGTGTCAGTGTTGGCGAGCTGAATTGGACCGGAATGAGCTGGTACGCTGCTTACAACGTGCCTCACTCTGAAGCCAATGAGCCGTTTGACCCCCCCGTGGGTTCAGGAGTCTTTAGAGTACCATAACCCAGAGGGTAATACCATAACCCAGAGGGTAGTACCATAACCCAGAGGGTAATACCATAACCCAGAGGGTTATACCATAACCCAGAGGGTAGTACCATAACCCAGAGGGTAATACCATAACCCAGAGGGTAATACCATAACCCAGAGGGTAGTAGCATAACCCAGAGGGTAGTACCATAACCCAGAGGGTAGTACCATAACCCAGAGGGTAATACCATAACCCAGAGGGTAATACCATAACCCAGAGGGTAGTACCATAACCCAGAGGGTAGTACCATAACCCAGAGGGTAGTACCATAACCCAGAGGGTAATACAATAACCCAGAGGGTAGTACCATAACCCAGAGGGTAATACCATAACCCAGAGGGTAGTACCATAACCCAGAGGGTAATACCATAACCCAGAGGGTAACGCTCCTCCTGTAACCAGTCCTCTCCTACTCCGCAGCGTGGCATCGACCCCGCCAGTCAGAGCCCCTCCATGATGGCTGTGCTGCTGGAGATGGGCTTCAGAGACCAGAGGCTTAACCAGCGTCTCCTGAGGAAGCACCGCTACAACCTGCTGCACACCGTCAACGCGCTGGTCCAGCTGGCCGAGGCCGAGGAGAACCAGGGGGGAGGAGCCACGCAGTACTGAGGGGGTCCCCCCCTCAACACCCCCTCTCCCCCTGAAACTAACCCAGCTGCTGCAGCCCCCTATCCGGACACTCATTTAGGCCTAACATAAACTAGCGTTGGCATTCAATACAAATTTATTTTTGTGGCTTTTAGGTCATAGAGGTTGTTAAGGAACACAGAGGCAAATGTGTGTAGCAGTGAAGGGTTTACTGATTGCGCGGCTGCTTGGAGTTGGTGTGGGTGAGTTCTTTACTACAGTGAAGTGTCTAGGAAGTCAAAGTTTTGTGTGTCGTGTCTGTCCTCCCTGTTGACAGGGCTAAGCTAGCTTCTCTCCTCGAGAGAGAACGGGGGTGAATGTTATACTGAAATGCTTTGTACAGTCTCTTCTTCTATACTTCTGTTTTCTGATTGATAGACTCAAGGGGAAGCACGTAGGCGGGATGAGAAATTAACTGATATTTCTGATTCCTGTGATTACTCTCTTAGATAGCTGTAGTGGTGACTCTGCCCTAAACAATGCAATCTTGTATCTATCAAAGTACTGTTATCGTAGATGTCGACTTGTGGAATGTATCAGGAACAGTGGCTTCAGACGAGGAAAAGAAACCGACTGTTGACACTGACTGAAGTTTTCTACAGCTTTTTAGGAAACGCCTGCATGTCAGGTACAAGCGCAGAGACTATTCATGTTCCTGTAGTGTCAAGAGGACTGGTGTCCTTGGTGGAAATGTCTGCTTGCATCTTTCATACACCTTTTCAAGTCAATCATGTTTTAGATACCACACTAAAATCCTACAAGACCTCTTTTAAGAGACATTCCTCAATTTCTTAAAGGAAACAAGTTTTTCTTTATGTATGTATGTTATTTTTTCCTCTTTTTTTTTAAAGATAGTCACTGATTAAAACTTACTAAAAATGTGTATGGTGATTTTGCATTGGTAATCGTGAGAGTGTATCGATTATATCCATTTTATGCCTGTTATGTTCCATTATCCTGTGTGTGTTTGTGTGTCTTGCTTCAAGAGAAACTGGAGGTTTGTAAGTGGGAACATATGATTGTTTTGTCTGTTGTCATAGTATACTCATAGGATCATGCTTAAGAGAAATGCTGAATTTATTTACATAGCTTGGTAGTGGATCTCCTTTGATTGAGTGTCAAGGTACCCTGCATTTGTCAATCAGCCAATAAAATGATTGCACAGCTTTCTCTATGACTGAAATGACATGACTTTTACAGTTGTGTTTATTGCATATGGTCCTGTACATTCTGTAGTTGAAGGATATTGGGTTGTTTCCTGTTAATGTATACAGAATATGAGATCTGAAAGAAGATATAAGCTAGTTTACGTTATCAGCAAAAACTAGAACCGTTGGAGAGTGGTAAGACGAATGTCTGAATTTGAGAAGACGGATCAATAGGTTTGTGCATTTGCAGAGGATATAACCAACAGTTTGACTGAAACCTTAATCAACGGAGATATTCATTTAAATGTCTCAGAATAATGCATATGGACCAGAGCATCAAAATTACCAAATTGTTGAGCATATAGATATAAACGTAAAATAAACATGTAAACGGTTATTTATATGACATTAC
This sequence comes from Osmerus mordax, assembly GCF_038355195.1. Lineage (NCBI taxonomy): Eukaryota > Metazoa > Chordata > Actinopteri > Osmeriformes > Osmeridae > Osmerus > Osmerus mordax. The sequence continues at coordinate 15,375,292 of NC_090059.1, read as the reverse complement.
TGTATTTTATTAAGCCTACCACCAAGTGGCAGCACAAACTATTTGAGGATTGCACATGTAAAACCATCAGAAGTAGGAAGTGAACCATCCGCACATTTCCAATTGTTGCGAATTGTTGTTTGTTTTCGTATCGGGGCTGGGATATTATTCCGACTTTAGTAATTTCATGGTAGGCTACATTTTATATGCATGTTGACATTGTGATGAAGACCTGATGCCAGAAGAAAGAGCAAGGTAAGAGCGCACTTTCGAACGGATCCCAAGAGCATTGTCCGATAGTTTTACTTCAGTCAGCAGTTTTTCCGATTATTATTTCTTCGATTATGCAACCCAGCCTGTATGTTAGCAGTCGATGCTATACATGAAAATGTTGTCAACGTGTTACATTTAGGTAGGGTTCATCTTGTCTAAATATAGTGTAACCCACCTATTCCCTAATTGCTATAGGGCTACAATGGCCTATACCCTCTTAAAGGTGCTACATATTTCCAGTGACATATTATAAGAAATACATTTTAGAGGCTAATTCCTGAGCCGTGGGCCTAGCCTACATAAATTATCAGCAAGATCCGTCAAAACTGATCGGATCTTACTTCGTTGGTCCCTGCGAACACGCAGATGAACTTCGCCCTCCTGCTGTTTCCACAATGCAGAGAAGGGATTTCTCTCGCTGGTTGATGGACCGTCATAATGAGCAGGATAATACCCTCACATTAGAGCAAAGCAGATACGCCTTCTCTTTGACCCAGTCAAGGGATTACAGTGGACTACATCACACTCACTGTGCATGGTTAGGAGATAGACTTCCACTCCAACATAAGGTATTGAGCCAACCGCGGTTGATCTTCAAGAGAAAAAAGCATTTAGCAAAGTATTGTTCTTGGAGGAGAACGGTTAGGCAGGTTGTAGTTCTTGGTAGCCTATAATGGTATGTTTGTGTCAGCTCATCCAGGAACACAGGGAATATGGAGGACAAAGATGTGGAGAAGAAAATCATGGGACACCAGACTCCGTATGGAGCCATCAATGGTGACATTACGGGGGATACCTGCCCAACTTGTCGTGGTATTGGACGCATTCCAAGAGGTGTGGTATCCACAAGACTGGCAAGCACTTTAACACTATGACATAATGCATATGCTCACTATAGATTTATAGTATTTATATGTTTTCGTTCAAATTGATTTTAGTATTATTTTCCTGTAATGTTTTTTCTTATTTTTTAAGTCTTGATGCATCCGTCGCACTAGAATGCGTTTCAACCAGATTGAGAAGTGAAAGTGGACCACTTTCACTTCTTTGTTGTTAAGAAACCCCAGAATGCTTTACAATTTCTGCACTGTGCTTACAGGACATCAGGACCAATTGGTCGCCGTCATCTCATGCAGTGACCAAAGACTGAAACCAAGACACACGTGAGAGACCTCCAGCCACCGATGTCTACATCAGCTCGGAATTCAAACCATGTGTGTTTAGCCAGTTGTGTTATATGGCTTATTGTGACAAAGCTGTTTATTTTGTTTATCTCCTTTCCTAGGAAACTCTACGTGTTCATCTCAGTGACCTTGAGTCTCTTCTTCTGCTGTTTGATCCTCTTCTTCCTCTTCCCTCGAAGTATAATCATTCTGCCTGTGTCTGTGAAATCAGTGATGGTCTACTTCATGCCAGACTCAGTGGAAATGCAGATCACTGTAAGTTCCGGACACAGCCCTTAATGCATGATGCACTTTAATAACGTATTTAATTGTCTTAGGATCATGTGACTAAACAACATGTTTTCTCTTCTAGAATGTCCTCAACATCAGCAACAATAATTTTCTTGAAGTTAAAATCCTTGACTTTGACGTTCAAGTGCTGATTAATAGAATGATTCAGGGAAGGATCAAGATATCTAACATGACCTCGCTTAAACCATCTTCACAAAGAGTGGTTAGTTTGAACCATTGCTAAGTAGTTTAGATCAAATAAATGTTAACAATAAAGAACAGTTTGACGTTAGTTTATGGAAATCATTTTCTTTAAACCTCTGATGAAAAGATTGTCATTTCCAATTTTTATCCTACAGTATACAATTACCATACCTGTTAAGATTGATGATGCAGGCATGAAGTAAGAACACTTTTGCATTTTAACTATATAGTAATATAGTTATCTTTATGATTATATTTAGCTGAGTAAAACATAGAATTGTAAACGCATGACCATGATATGAACGGCTTTTTAATATGGGCTGCAACAACAGTAAAATAAGTGGTCTGCTTTGGCGCTACCAACTGAATGAATCAAAATACTCTTAAGAATGATATGCATAATATGAATCTCTGTTTCAGTAATTACTGCCAGTCCAGCTCCTTCAAGATCCACACATTGTTTTTGCATTTGCAGTAAGTATTTCACACTCTTGTGTTCAAATGTTCTTATAAGTTGATCACACAATTTAAACAAAACTGAGCAGCTATCATAAACCAACTAAATTAACCAACTAAATACATTGACCTGGTCCAGGCAGTAAAACTCTTTGTTTTTGGTCATTGTAAGTCTCTTAACATTTTGTTTTGCTCTACCATCCACAGAATGACCATGAATGTTTCTTACCTGGCCCACTCAGAGCAGTTGTCAAGGGATACGTTTGAGTATGTAGACTGTGGAGCCAACACCACCACACCACATCCCATAATGAGCTGATGAAACTGAAAGCTGTCAGGAAGTGTCTTGCATCAGCGATGTACCAAATTAATCAATTGTCTAATCCAATGACAACCCAGAGCTTTCAGTTTTATTTTATGCCAAACTGTGAAACTATTTGAATGTTCTACTGAAAGGGATTTGTTGTGTTGAAGGGATACAATATGAATGGAGGCCCCCTTTGCACTTTTGATTTGTATTATTGGAGAGGCAGTCCATTTTCCATTATGCCAAGTTTATATCCTGTGTGCCACTCTTTAACATATTGTTTTAGACTTTTTTTTATTTCAATGAATGCTGTATTTTTGAATGCTTTCTTAATACTTTTTTCTTAAAGAATGCAAATGATGATTGTTTTCTGTTTGCAAATGTTTACTGAACTACTGTTCTTCATACAGTTTCAAGGTAATAGTTTTAAATGTTCAATGATGTGCTTCTGGTAAAAAGCGAATTATGTGCCTAAACTTTGCACTAGCAGTCATTTTGGGGTCGTTTTTGAGTAACTGGGTATATGATGTATTTTTGCACACTTCAATGCTGTCACTTTATTTTCATGACCTGGTCCAAAATTCTTTGAAGTTGATAACAGTGAAATATCTCTGTAACATAGTAAATAAATGAGGTCTAACGTGACTTGATACAAGAAATGTCCATAGTCAGTGAGAGGAAGACTCTTTACCAAAGAATATAATTGTTTAGTTTTTAATGTTTTCTTCCATTGTTGTTTAATTTTGTCCTTTGATGAGGGCATTTTTTCTGCCTGCCAGCGAGGCAGGAAACAACAGACAAATCATTATCGTTGTCATGGAGAGTCGTTCACGACAAGGTAGTGTGTGGTCATGTGGTATTCAGGTTTTGGACAGACCTCACCACTGCTGGTTGTACTGAATGGACTGAAACGGAAAAAGATGTAAGTGAATAGTATATGAGATTTTCTCCAAGACGTTTGCAACCGGTTTGGCTATACTGTGAAATGGTATCTCTCTGTGTTTTTGATTTAAATCATTGAAGCTGATGCAAATACAAATCCTCTTGTTTAATTGTAATAATTGAGTGATCAGTGTAATAAAATAATAATACTCACAGAGTATCTGTTGTCAATCTTGGCTTTGTACAACTTTTTGATGGTATGCTGACATGAGCACTTGGCCCCCTCATCTGCTCGTAGAAAGACAAGTTAGATAAACGTGCCAGAACTCTGTAAAATTTATATAAAAAACTTAGTAAAGAAAATGAATTAAAGAATCCCCAGTCTTCCCAGTTAATGAATGAGTCCGACCTGAGTTCAGGGGTTTAGGGGGCAAGACTGGCACAGTTGGCACCACAAGTTTCCTCTCTTCTGCAGGGGCTGGCCTTCCTGTCTCCTGTATGTTGATAAGACAGTTCTCATCAGCCACCTCTATAAACCGCTTTGTGATGCGTTTCGTTTCACCATGTGTTTTTCCGCTGTTGGATTAGCGGTGAATGGAATTGACTGCTTTGACAGTTTCTAGGTTCTGTCATTTAGACTGACGTTCTACATTTAGCAGACGCTCTTATCCAGAGACTGGTGGGTGAGCGTTCAGCATCATCTCTTCAATAGTCATCAAAGAGGTCTCTCTCCCCCTTTTCCACATGTCATTGCTGATGATGCAGACGTAGCCTAACACCTATCCTACCTCATGACTGGTGGGTTCACGTCGCCCTCCTAGATTCCATCTCCGGCGTGCCTCCCAGTGCATGGCCGCCATTGTGCACCCCCTGTGGAGAGAACAGGATGTGACTTCAGACCATGGGGGGGACCAAAGTAATTGAGCATGCCCACACCCCTTGGAGCCCATTGTAATGCAACAATGCTTGTCAGAGGCTAAGGGTGCCGCATAACAGTATCAACTGTCACATAATCCTTTTACCATGTCAAAAGTATTACATCTGACCTGTAACAATCGACGTCTTGTCATGTCAAATGAAGCTTATTAAAATAAATGTTTATGACTGAAAGTACTTTATAAAGAAATTGTAAAACGAAGTTATGTTTTGTTGGTACTATTCTGTAGAAGTGGGTGGTAGCCTACTTGCCAAAGTGTGAGCGTCTCCACGCTTCAACAAGACAGTAAGCAGCAGCCGGCCTCGCGCAGACACGTGAACACGTTACAGGTCTAAACAAGTCTAGACAGTAAGACTCAACACCGATTGTGACATCACAGAATTGCAACGTTTTGGCGAAATACACGACTGATTTTTATTATGCTGATTCAGGGCCGTAATCATATTATATACCCCCCCCCCACCCATTTTCAAATATGGCCAAAATCCCCCACCCCCCATATTAAAATATAAATAAAATATAAATGTGCAACTCTACAACAGGCAACCACGCACGCTGTCCGAAATTATCATAAAAAATGTAATAATAAATATTCATAACTAAACGTAAAACGTTTTCAGGGGGGGCCTCAGACTCCCCAGCATATTTCGTACCCCCAATGTTGACTCCATTGCTACGGCCTTGTGCTGATAAGTTTACTGCAACTAGAGTAGGCCTATGCGTTATCTGCCACAGAGTGTCGCCATAGTCTTGTAAACCAAATGGAGTTGCGCTTGAAGGTTGCTGAATTGGTCAGGCTTTGTCTTGGTCATCATTACTGAATGACGTGTAGAATAATGTTGCTTTTGTCGATTAGTTCACTTATTTTTTTTACGTCACTTTCAGAAATTCAGGACAAACTAACACAGTAATAGTTTAACATATTATATTACTCTCAATAATTGTTAACACCATTAGCTAGTTGCAAGGTCATCAATGGATGACATTTTTATGTAAGATGCAAGAGTTACATTTGTTACATTTGTCGATTACATCTGCCATGGTAAAATGTTAACTCCGAGTTATCTATTCTACTTTCACGCGCACGATAGATATGAAGACAGCTGGACAGCGCCTTGTAGACAAATACTCTACCAGCGCGATACCAGCAGAGGGAGTAGCCAAGATTTGTGGGTTGCTGAGTGACGTCAGCCAGAGTTGTTGTTCCAGGTCCTGTGCGCATCTATCTCACTCTAATGCTCCGTCAGTGCGGCCAACAGTAGCGGACACAACCCGCGCGTGCTGGGATAACCATTTTTTTTTGCAAGTATGTTTCGCTGTATTTCAGTGGCGTGATGCCGTTATCGTCTATGCAAAACCAATTCTAAAAGGTATGTGCGACTTTTGATATTTTTTTTTTTTTTTTACAATTTTACAGTTGCCTCATGCAGAAATCATCTGCATTTTATTTGAGAATAATAATGGAATATATCAGAAAATATCGGGTTGTCACTTTTTTCATGGGGTGAATGATAATTTGAAATCAGTCATTGGGTTCAACAGTGCATGTCAAGATTTTACTTGCAGCTGTATAATGTTTGCCAAATTATGTACTGCGTGTTTCTATATTTTTCATGTCACATCAACGGCATAATTGCTCTAGCAATTCCCATACCGTTCTATATGTACACATACTAAATAGATATGGCGTGTACAATATTATACTGGATATCAATCTGCCTTGAGAAGCCCATTTTGGTTTAGCAGTCTTAAGAGGATTAGATACTGTAGGGAAACGTGCAAGGAGAGCAACCTCGTCCGGCCACCCAATTAGCTGTGAACTGAAGGTTCATATTACAGACCCATAGCATTTATTTTCCTTATTTTTAATAAAAAAATGATATCCCTTTCATGACTGGGCCTACACTTTATGACTACTAAAACCAACACTAATGTATGCAGATATACATTTATTAAATTAGTCTGACAACTGTGTTGTCAGTTTCCTGTGCAAGATATATAATCTGTAGATGACTCCTCGTATTCATGGGACTTTAATTGCAAGGAGGAATTCGCATGAACTATTCTGATTAGACTGAAAACACAGTCGTTTCAGTGTGTTGAGCAGTAGTCACCTATAATTTACATTTAGTCATTTATCAGACGCTCTTATCCAGAGCGACTTACAGTAAGTACAGGGACATTCCCCCAGGCAAGCAGGGTGAAGTGCCTTGCCCAAGGACACAACGTCAGTTGGCATGACCGGTAATCGAACTGGCAACCTTCGGATTACTAGCCCGATTCCCTCACCGCTCAGCCACCTGACTCCCCTATAATGATAGCATGTCAAAGCCCCCAAGTGCAGTTTAATGGAGGACCCCCCTTTGTCTTCCTCAGAAACATTAACTAAGCTTTCTATTTGTGTTTTGATAAGGTGTTCAAGCCTGCTGACCTCCACATTTTAAGAAGGTGCAAATGCTAAACCATTAAAAGGGACTACCCTTTGAATCTGCTAGCTTGTCTGAGCAGGTGAGAAACTTCCCTTCGCCATGGGGAACCAGCTGACCGAGATGGCTCCCAACACGTCCTTCCTGCCCGGCTTCCAGTCCCTGCATGTGGTGGTCATCGGCCTCGACTCGGCTGGCAAGACCTCCTTGCTCTACAGGCTGAAGCTGAAGGAGTTTGTCAAGACGATTCCAACCAAGGGCTTCAACACGGAGAAGATTAAAGTGGCGGTAGGCGGTTCCCGAGCCATCAGCTTTCAGGTGTGGGATGTAGGAGGTCAAGAGAAGCTGCGGCCCTTGTGGAAGTCCTACACCAGGCGGACGGACGGCATGGTGTTTGTGGTGGACTCCACCGAGGTGGAGCGCATGGAGGAGGCAAAGGTGGAGCTCCACAAGATCACTCGCACCTCAGAGAACCATGGCGTGCCCGTGTTGGTGCTGGCCAACAAGCAGGACCTGGACTCGGCCCTCTCCGTGGGTGAGGTGGAGAAGGTTCTGTCTGTCCACGAACTGAACGGCTCCACTCTGCGCCATGTTCAGTGCTGCAGCGCTGTGGACGGACAGGGCCTTCAGACAGGTCTGGAGAAACTCTACGAGATGATCCTGAAAAGGAAGAAGATGGTGAAGCACAGTAAAAGCCGGAAAAGATGAGCTCTCCATCCAGTGGCCTCTAAGGAGATTGATCTTTTCCTGAGAAACTTTGAGCCAAGGTCCCTTTAATGGAGGAGGGGAGGCGTTTTAGGGCAACAAAGGACCACTTCCAATTCCAGATGGCCCCAAGGGGTCAGGGGAAATGGATTTGACCTTAATGTGACATGAAGTATTGATACGCTGTCTTTCATACTTGTGCTAGCCGTGCAGTTGCCCTTTGTGTCCAAGGACTATGTGATGGGACAAATAGGATGAAGGTGCCACAGATTTGAACCTAAGTTCAACTCACTACCCCGTAACAAAGTATTATATTTACTTGAACTTTTAACTCCAGTTTTTGTGTAGGAAGTCAACTACTTTATTAATTAAGTGAAATGGTATTGGCTTACGATGGAATGCCAAGGCAGTTGAAGTGTTATTTATTTTGTTAGCTTTGGAATAACAATCCTAAGTGCATTCCCTCATACCACAGAGGCAGAAGTTCCAGTAACATTGTGTTTCTACAAGTTGTAAATTTTTGTAAAGAATGAATAAATCTAAGCACTGTATTGAATATTCATCGACTGTCTTCTCTCAAGTCAATATTATTGGACACGGATTAAGGTGAAATCTGATTATAATGATTTTTAAATTTGTGCTTGTAGGTGCAATATTCTTGTGAACCCTTATTAGATTGACTAGAAAATTGCAATGGATTTTGAAGGATATGGCAAAGCTCCCATTTGGGTCGAAATCCAATTTGAGTTAGCTGTATTTAGTGCACCATGTGATGGATAAGTTATTCAAAAACCAAATCCTGCCCTCGGGTAATAAACTGAACTTGGCCTAGCTTTCCCCTTAGTAGGAACCTAAAAATAGGCCCAATACATCATCTTACAATAGTCACTGCATGAGCAAATGAAAAGTCCTACTGCAGTTGAGCCAGCATAGCAAAAGCATGTAATCACATACTATACCGTTTATAACCGTATATAGGAATCAATAAAGAGCAGTTATATACAGTACGAGAGGCTATGATTCCTATTGGACAAAGAAAACTGAACAATTCCACATTGATGTATTTACATGGCTGTTAGGACGTCCTGGGATGTGGAGCAATGCTGCTCCTGACTGGTGTTTCTATATTGTGCATCACGTTGCTTGGTGTTAAGATTATAAACATATTAAAGGGCCGTTTTGTAGCTGATGTCTCCCTCCACTCCAAATCATTGCTAGGTCAGCAAATGGGACAATATGGAAATTTCCCCCCTCCTCCCTACCCCAACCACACCCACAACCCCTCCAAAACCATTTACTTTGATGTCCACCTCCCCGTCTTCCAGCTGCTGACTTATCAGTATTCAGATCAATTAGTGGCATGTTGTGAACAGGATCACAGCTGGGGGGGGGGGGGGGGGGGGGGATGATAAACATGAGTTGATGTGTGCAACTGTTAGCAACACATCTGGGAATCTTTTGTTTATCCAGTAGCAACGGTATTTATGCTAGTTTTGATAGCATCACTCATGGTCACACAAAAACATAACTGTTAACCAGGAGACCTGAGGGAAGAAGTCACCTAGTGTATTTTGATAATACTCAATAATAGAAACAATCCTGTTCCAGGACCAGGATACACCAATCACTGCATGGCCTAGTCAATCATGACAGTCAAATTGCCTTGATCGACCAGGGGACAGTGATGATTGGTGGAATTGAAAGGATCCATGTATTAAAAGTTATTTTGTAAGACGACCTGCTGAGAGCGTTAGTTAATATAACTCAGAAGAGCCCCGACCAACCAAATACAATCTGTTGTCAGTGTAGCCAGCAGAGGAGATTTCATAGGCATGTTACTTTTACAACATGCACTCATCCGGTGTCTTATGTAAAATGTTATTGGGTTTATTATGTGCTTCATTTCGTCAGGTCCCGCTCTCCACAGTCTGTTTTGTTGTTTTTGTTTGAGTGCACTCAACCGCAGACGAATCCATTTGGCAGTTGGAACATTGGCCACGTCTATCTGTTCTATCTGCAAGTAATTAATGGCTTTGAAAGTATTTTGGAGCTTTCGAATGCTAGTCTGTTTGTACACCACCTGCCTATTTCAAGAAAAGGAAAATCAAGCAATGCTTATTCCACCAGGACTACTAACAATCCATTGCTTTTTGTCATGGATCCATCTTTGTTTTCTGCTTACAGTAAATTACAATTATCCCATTTTTGTATCTGTCTCAGATTCCATAACATAAGCCCATCGCTCATTAGTTAGTTAAACTCCAAATATGATGTTATGCAATGATTACACACTACCCTTTGCACAACAGCAATTTAGATTCCATGCATTGTTTCAGTGTAGGGTGTCAGTTGGTATTCCAAGGACACAACATGCAGCTCTGAGACAATGTGACAGGTAATGAGTCATGCATTGCTGACATACAAGGACACACAACACTAGCTTGACTTTAATCGCCACTGCAGACTATGGTGTTGCAGCCTCTCCAGAGAGTGAAACACACCAGGATCGCAACCTCTATGATCTCACCTTCCCCATTATGCATGTCAACCTTCTCATTAAAACTTTCGAGGGTAACTTTGCGAACTCATCTTGACAGAGCAGCTGGTAGCTTGAATTAATTACCATCATAAGGAGAAACTGCTAAGCTAACACATATTATTCAGCAATGGGGGCTATCAATCACCTAAGAGAGAATATGAATACTAATTTGGTGACCCATGTGAAAACAAACTGC
>NC_090059.1:15187434-15362434 GCF_038355195.1 Osmerus mordax | reverse complement strand
CACACTTACAGGGATTACCCAGAAACCCATCTGGCGCATGCCTGTGGCTGGAGTGATTGACCTGGTGCCCAAAAGAGACAGGACACAATAATCCTGCGATTAATGCCATCTACACTGGACAACCCTGGCTCTGATACCATCTACACTAGACTACCATGGCTCTGATACCATCTACACTAGACTACCATGGCTCTGATACCATCTACACTAGACTACCTTGGCTCTGATGTCCAGGCTGAGAGAATTGATGTGATGACTGATAATTATATTTAGCTCTGATTTGATATTGTTTTTGAGTGTTGTCGAGGGTGGATAGCAATAATATTCAGAGTGTGAAAGATTGCATTGTCATGATTGCAGCAAATGATTTATAAATAGTGAGAAGGATAATATCTTACAGATTAATTCATAGACATGGAGCATTTTAATGGTATATGAATGGGAAGCATGGATTGCTCCCATCCACGGTCTTTAAATAATTGTTTACCTAATTGCTAATCAAGACCTGACAAAACATCTAACTGTGGGCATGCAGGATGGAACCCTTTCACCGTTTTCCTGGAAGGGTTGCTAAATTCCTAAAGGACTAGCTTAGTTTCTCTATTCAACCCTCTTTATGTCTACAGTACGTAGAGCGCAATATCTAAACAAAGACCACAGACCAATGAATGCCCAGCCTCAGGCTTTTGGGTCAATATTAGAAATCTTTGTCCAGTGGCATGGAAAAACTGGCCTTATAGATCTGTTGATTAACAGCTCTCAGAGCGCATGGTAATGCTGTGATCTTCTAACAACCAAACAGGTACATAGGGCCAGTCAAATCTGTTTTGACAAATATAAACTATTAAGTTGGCCTTCACATGAATCCTTTTGTGCACGTAAACTACTAACATTAACACATGCAACAATGGTAGACCAGTGGAAGCTACTGCTCCAAACTCCACTACAGTAAATGAAGCATCCGTTTCCATAACAAGTTTTATTTATTCTCAGTGCCGTTCAGAGTGCAAATTATACAATGACAACCGGGGGGGTCAACTTATTCTCCCGGCCGTGTATCGACCCCCCCAACCTGTTGTTTTTACCTCTTTTGGGGGGGTCCAAGTCTTAATTAGGGGGGTCAGACCCCCCAGATCCCCCCGTAATTCGCACCCTGGTGTCGTTCCTGTACAGTTGTTGTAGATCACGTGCATTTCTCTGGTCAGAACCGGACAGACTGGTTCCTGGCTGTGAAGGAGAATCCATGCGGATAAGATTGGGCATTTGTGGCCTGGTTTCTCAAACGAGACATCCACAGTGATGTCTTTGTTCCTCCAGACTGCAGTCTAGTTTAGTCTGACCCATTATAATCTGTTTTATTGTTCCATTAAAGATTTCACTGAACGAGGCTTCGGAAAAAAGTGTCAGTCCTGTCAGGTGAGCGGGATCAGTACTGACCGTGGATAAAAAAGTGTGAGATTGTATCTTTATCCTGTATGTTCCAGCGTGTTCTTAAAGTGATTTAACGTACCTAGAAACCCAGTTCCTTCTCAGTACTTTAAATTGAGTGGATGAACAGGGACTATTTGGAAAAAGCCAACAATCAACTGAACTGAACCATTTCACAAAAGCCCAGACTCAATCTTTGAAGGGATTTAAACAATGAAGCAATCATTAACTTGAATCCAGACCAAATTATTAATGACCCTTTTGTTCCCGGCATGTGGTTGTTGCTCAGAACAAGCCTGGTTTCCCCAGGTTTTGGCTGGGACACTGCACACTGTGTGAGACTAATATTGTCTTAAAACTGGACCGTTCAATAGAGAAACAAATCTCAGCTTGAGGTGGCTTGTGACCTGATCTCACAATCTGCTCATGCGTGGAAACATGGGAAAATATACCATTCTCAACTACACAGGTTATAAGGTCATTGAAGAAAATTGCATGCTATTCCAACTGATTTAATATCCATGTAAATTATGTGTGAGTCCAATATACAGGTTAAACCTAAGCGTCATAGAAATAGCTGGTATTTGACCTGTGTGTCTAGGGGTGACATGCATTGAGTCCTCCCACTCTAAGATACTCCTATTAAAGTGCCCAGTGGAAGGATACTAGACTATGCTGTAGCAGGGGGCAGTGAACCAGAAAAGGGATCCAGTAGATGTGGACCCTGTTGGAGATCCAGGACAAGTCCGACCCAAGCTCTGTCCAAGGTCAGAAACAAAAACAAACTATAGGCTGGGAGACACCCTTCCTCCACCTCTTATGTGCTAAAGACTTGAGTTGCTGGATGAAGTATTTGCTTGATGTTTCTCACACCTCATTGTGTGACTTCCTGTTGCATTAAGTAATTATTTACGGTGGATACGATAAAAAATGGTGTGTGTGCTCTCAACAGTAACTATGACCCATTTCTGCTACTGTGTGAAGGCAGACATGAGAACATGAGTGTGTGTGTACAGTAGTAGACATTCAGTTAGTCAACTTGAGGCTCATATTTCATCTTGGCACTACACGGTAAAGCACATGTAAGCAAGTGAAACACAGCCCTTCTGCTCTCTCAGAAACCTGTCTGACTGTAACAGTTCTCCTTCCTGCTTTGATGCTCGGCTTCTCATCAAAAGACCAATTACATGTCATCTTCTGAGGAAAGCGCCATCACATTTCCTCTCCTCAGCAGCCCTGCAGTTTGTTTCCCATTACTATAATGGGACAGGAGAAGTAGGGTAGGTGGAAAGATGTGAGAATACTGTAAAAGTGTCCTACAGCCGGTGTCTAAATGACCTTAAATGTAGGGCTCAATGGGCTGTAACTGCAGTGATGAGGTTGGTATGAACTTTTTTTTCCTTCCCCTTTCTCATTAGAAAGTCATTAGACCTGAATGGAAAGTGTAAGGGTGACACACTAAACCATGCCCCCAGGCAACCACTGAATGTCGCTTAGCACCCAGACACACTCCCACTGTCAAGGGCAAGCTTCAAACTGTGTGAGTATCACAGGGTGTAGCTTTACAGTCGATCACACAGTACAGCACCTGCTTTTTCGCTTTATTTAAAAAGGAAGATCATTCTAGTATGGCTTACGAGGGTAAAATCTCATCTATTTTCCTGCATCAATGCTGGAAATTATTATCTATTACACATTCAACCCCTCAACGGATACTGATCAGTCAGCAGAATATTTAGTACATGATAAATTGCAAAGACATTTTATGGGAGCAGAGTGATGAATCCATCGCGGCGTATGAACAGACGTAGAGAAAGAGCTGAGCATCACCAGGCCAGGCTCTCCCTCGCAGTCCTCTTCCCTGTGTATCTGGGGAGCGCTGCTCAAAAGGGGAAGTGACAGTGAGGTTAAGAGAGGAGTGTGTGTCATATTTACTGATGTGCTGTCTGGACCAGGGCACAGCTGACAGGAAGAGACCAGAGATAACGCTCGCACACCTGCTCTCCTGACAGCTCCCCGCTCCGCCGCAGTGCAGAGCGGATAGAGAGAGAGAGAGAGAGAGAGAGAGGGAGAGAGAGAGAGAGAGAGAGAGAGAGAGGGAAAGAGAGAGAGGGAGAGAGAGAGAGAGAGAGAGAGAGAGAGAGAGAGAGAGAGAGAGAGAGAGAGAGAGAGAGAGAGAGAGAGAGAGAGAGAGAGAGAGGGAGAGAGAGAGAGAGAGAGAGACAGGAGGCAGGAACACATTACCACAGGTACACGGTTCACGCACACAGCGCCTATCGCACTCCGCATGCCTTTACAAGACGAGTTCTGATAGACAATTTCACACCAGCGATGGAAATGATATCAGAGGGGAAGTCTTGTAATAGTTCCTGGGTCACTTTCACTTTGGGAAGGGAGACTACGTTTCACCCTTCACGATGAGATGTAGGCCAAGAGGGATGTCAAAAAAGTATGACTGACGTTTTAATGGAAAAAGATCAAGGAGCTTACAGGAACGTCAGACTTTTATAACTGCCCACATTCACACGATGGGCATTGCAATGCATTGTGTCCCAGGTGGGGTATGAGAGGGGTATGATGGGAAATAAATCACACAGTCTGTGATCTGACCCCGGCTTTAACGACCATTTTGGGGGCACAGGGCTTGCAGAGAGAAGATAACCTCTTGTTGACTCTCTCAGCTGCTTTATCTCAGTCTCTTTTGGCATCCCATTCCCTCATGACCTCAACTCATCGATGAGAGAAGCTAGGAGCTGTCCAATTGCTGATGTTATCATGAACCTGTCCTTAGTATGAACTGTTCTGATTGGTCAGGCTCACTTCACTTCCCTGAAGGCCTTCACACAGTGTAATGTTCAGTGTAGCTTATCTGAAACACCTCACACACAATGTAGGATGAGGAATCCTAATGAATGCCGACCAGGAATTTTTTTCAGATGCTTTACTTACACTAATTGATATGATAATGCCCTATGGTAATCTCCAACCATGACATTGGCCAGATTTATATATATATTGTTTATATTAATACAAATTCTTCTCTCAAACATCTCAAATTTAAGATGTAAGTCTGTCAACTAGCATTTTCATTTATATTGCTAACCTTATTCATAATCGAAAACCACAGCAAACATACTCTGAAACAGTGTGAATTTCTAGCTAATCAAATCAGCTTGGCATCAGGTAGCACCAGTAGCCGGGAGATAGACAACGATTATCAGCCAGCCCACGCAATCCAACTCCCCTCACGATATGTGTGTGTGCAGCCTGTATGTGTGAAGGCTAGGGCTCTGCCACAGTATGTATAGGCTTGCATGTAAGTCATATTGGGGATATGATAGTGGATGGGCTGCCCGAGGCTGCCAGCTGCATTCTGGTAGGGATCAAGCCTAGTGAGGGAACTGTACCAAATCATTCACTTGGCAAAAAAACAAACAAGGCTTATCCCAGAAGTGGGTTTATTCTAATAATCTGCCCAGTAACAGTTTGTGTGAGTGTGTGAGCGAGAGAGAGTGGGATGTGGATAGTTTGAGTGGGAGAAGGAGGAGCAAGCCAGTGGAGGCATCTTGAAGAGCTAAAGATAGCACTGTGCTTCTAGGCACTCAGAGAAGCCTAGCTCTGTCAAGGTTACAACATGCATATGCACACACACACGCGCATGCACAAGTAGATACACACACATGCACACACACAAATGCACAAAGGTAGACACACACACACACACAAGCAGACACACACAGGCACATAGGGACAGAAGCTGGTGCCAAGGCAAACAGAATAGGGCTTTTAAGAGAGCCCTAACTGAGTTGCATAGAGTGAAATAACTGGTGAGCTGAAAGGGTGCTTAACAGAATGACTGAATTTACATGGTTGACTGCTATTCTTCTGGGAGGTTGTTTACGTAATGTAAATCTTTCCACAGTATATTTTCTACTCTACAGCTATCTGTTGTCTCATTAACATTCAAAGCCTTTGGTTCTTCCAGGTTCAACCTTGGCTGTAGATTTCTATGGTTAGACTACAGAGATGGCAAAAGTACACACATCCTTGACTCAAGTAGAAGTACAGATACAGATACTCATGTTTAAAAGACTGGTAAAAGTTGAAGTAGCCTACTGACAACACTTTCTCACTCATGTTAAAGTAAAGAAGTGTGAGCTATATACTTAAGTAGAAAGTAGCCATAACTACCTGTTTTAGTGTCACGCTGGTAACTGGACCTCCCACCATATTAATACATTCATACAAAAATACGCTGTAGAAATGCAGCGCATTCGCCTATTTTTTTAATTTTTTTAAATAGTTTTTCAACCTTTCGAAACTTTCCTCAGACCTCCAGGGAAATCTGTTCCCCCGGGGAAATCTGTTCCCCCTGTGTTCTCAGTGTAAAATACTGATACATATGTATATACATAATGATCACAGTAACATACATCACCAGCATCACTGTATTGCTTTATAAATGTCCAGACTGTAATATACAGGGGGAACCACTCTCATCAGGCCTCCAGGAAAATCTGTTCCCCTTGTGTTCTCAGTGTAAAAAACTAATGTAAAATATATATTTTTTTTTTAAATCTACAAAAGGTTTTGAAATGTTGAAAAGAAATTCTTAAAAAAAATTGGTTTGCATCATTGATTTATGTCTTTCAAAACGTTACCTGGGAAAAATGAATCAAATACAAAATGGCTGAAAGGGGTGTATTTATGTAAATGTCCACATTGCCTCAATATGTTTGTGTCACTAACGCAAATGTCCTTTTGGCTGATTTTTCAAACCTTATAGGCTTCCAGATGACATCATTCTGAAGTACCATTCACAATTTCACCTTGATATGTCAAAAGATGACTGAATTACAGTTGTTTAAACTTTGGCTGAATCTAACAACACTTGCCACAGGAGAAACAGCTTACTTTTTTTATACAGTAACTGACCACAGTAATTCCTAACAATGAGAATAGCTCAATGGTCTGAGATGGTGTACTGCAAAATGCAAGGTCATAGGTTCTAATCCAGCCACAGCCTTTGGGCCTGTCATAATTCCGATTATCTGTTTAGTTGAACAGGATTACATAATTGTGAAGTACCATATGCAAAAAGATTAATATGAAAAAATATGACTGAATTACAGCTGCTTAAACTTTGTCCCAAAGCTATTACTCTGCCTTTTCTATTCATATAAACTCAACAGTTGATGTGTAGCAGAGAGGGTAGAGAGGCTGACTTGCAACCACATGCTCTTGAGTTTGAATCTCCATTCAGCCTGTTGTTGTTTGCCAAACATAAAGTCATTTTGCACTCTTGTTGTCCAACTCCAATATTTTTTCAACCTTTAGAAACTTTTGTTTCCTAAACATTTTTTTCCACACAGTGAAAGGAAAGGAGAGAGAGGTGATGCCCAAATACAAAATAAAACTAAAGTAACGAGCCTGGCTTGAAAACAATTTTGGAATTAATTAACATCTTGATAGATTATAATTCCCCAGACAACAAAATACCCAGTCAGAAATGCACCAGACTCTTTTTTCACTTCCACCAGAACCAACTCACAGATTAAACAGTCCTGGCATCAACCACCTTGGATTAAGCATTAAGGGTCCAATTAAATTGAAACCACACAAACGACACACAGAGACCAATTCTGGTTGGCGGCAAGTTTGACACGTCTATTCAATCTAACCCAGGTCATGATGATAAGCTTGTGTTTATAGATAGCTCTGAACTCGTGAACATCTCTAAAAAAAGGGACCCAGTTCCAAACCTATAATCACTGCATGTGCCTGAGTGTGGGCTGGCAATAGTGGTGTGTGGGATATGCTGGTAATCTTCCTTCAGACAGACTAAGCTACTCAGACACCTTGCAAAACTCACAGTCCTGGACAGACCTTCGACATTCTCTGGTTGCAATGTTACAGTGGCGCTGTGATGTCCCACATTTGTTTGCGATATGGCTAAAATAAGGGTATTTACGTTCTATGTGGGCCCACACAACACTTACACTGTCATGGATGAATAAAGAAATGTACTAAAGGGCTCATTTTCTTTGACTCACAGGAGAAAATGGCTAGGAAAGACACAATTAGTCTTTTAGAAACGCCGTTTTGTGATGAGAAAATCTGTCAAATTGCTTTTGCAGTCAAGAATGAAATTGTAGGGATGACAAGATAACCCCTCTACTACTAAAAGTATATGAGCAAAACAACATAGCACAACAAAGCATGATCAGCCTTAGAAATGGCAATGAAATGCGTGCATCGTAAATCTAAACGTGTAAGCTAGCCGATTCAAGTGTCTTTATCGAATCAAATGACTCTCTGCCGGGAATACAGAACATTTACAGTAAGTACAGGGACATTCCCCCGAGGCAAGTAGGGTGAAGTGACTTACCCAAGGACACAATGTCAGTTGGCATGACCGGGAATCGAACTGGCAACCTTCAGATTACTAGCCCGATTCCCTCACCGCTCAGCCATCTGACTCCCACAAGAACATCCCTTCATACATGCTCAAATTTCAATTGCACATGGGGAGGATGAGCGATACGCAGAGATGGACGGGAGACGGGAGGACGGGACCAATAAAAGTATTGATCATGTTGCTAAGAGGACAGCTTGGCCTGATGTGGAAAATGGCTGATATGGCAGTATGCCACGATGATAATCGCTCAGCACAAACAAACGACTCATTAGCATGTTGTGGATTCGCTGGTTTGTAATAACTCATATCAATATCCTAACATTTCTAAACACTTTGGATCATTTTGTACAAGTGTGCTACAGTAAATTGACTGAATGAATGAAATTCTGCTTCATACTCAGGAATGACTGTCTGCCATTGTTTGTCATGATAAACAAATTAGTCTGTTACCACCCTATTGTTGAGGTCAATATTTGACAACTCACAGATGGAGGACTTAGGCAATACTGGGGTATAGAGATAATCACCAACTGGCTGAAATAACATTAGTCCTAATCAGACATGGAAAACAAGGCCATTGTTGGCCCAAACAACACAGTGGTTGTAAATTGCATTGCAAAAAATGGACGAAATCCATTACACAAACATACCACTTTGCTAATGACATTTAGACCTATTTGTTATGTTGTCTATGGAGCACTATCTGTTTACCCAGATGTCAATAGCTAAAGCTCTAAATTGAGTCATCTAATCTGTTCAAGCACAGATACCTGAAAGTTATATATTGACCACAGTTTACACATAACCTTGTTTTCTATCATATAAAAAAGTGAACGTTTAGCGAATGTGGAATTTGCCTTAGACGAGGTGAAAGGTAGCTATAACTTCTGCCAAGTCTGCAGGATGTAGATAGTTCTATTAAATAATGCATCTGTGCCTGGATTTGAAATGTGAATAATTTAGATTATTGCAGAGAATAAGGAAACAAGGGTAATATGGTGCTCAGTCAGCTCTTATATATGTGGGTGAATACTGCAAAAGCAAAATGATGTCTATTTATCAGAAGAATTCAATGACTGGTTCCTATTATGATGACTCAGACTTAGTAGTACAGACAGAACTACACTGAGTGCCTTCTACCAACTGAAGAAGCATTTATTTTTATTTGGTAGAACTGATTTGAACCAAATCAAGGTATTTACCGGTCCAGTCTGGGTGCTGCTCATGTCGTTGTGGAACCACTAACAAGACAGACAGGCGGGCAGTTAGCAGACAGGCAGGCAGAAAAACAACACTGGTGCAGTCCCTCCTGGTGAGTCGTGCCTTTTGTTTATCCATGAGGGAGAACTTTAACACAGCCTGAGTCCATCACAAGACCTCTCAGTATGAGCTAGACAACGCCATGCTGTTTCTCATCGGCTGAGTAACAAGCAAAGAAAGTACATCTGCTAAGAGAAGAATGAGGACAGGGTTTGGGGTTCTCATTTTGGTCTGTTTATATGCTCAGATAGACTACGCCTTGCCGTACATGCAGCACAGCAGTAACCATGGCTGTGTACTTCTGGCATGTCCAATACGGTGATAAAAGTGGTTATGATATGCAGGGTTTTTGTATTTCATCCATGACGACACCTACTTGCCAATATTTGGGTCAAAGAAATAACTTTCAGACACACTGTACTGACACAGATTTGCCTCTCTTAAGGAACTGCAGGTAACATATAGGCATAGGTAACCTGTCTTTACAACTAAAGTTTAGCATTTGTAGTTCACGTCAAAAAGTCTGTTTCTTCAGGGGCCAGCACCTTCCATTCAAACCGAAGGGGACCTGAGAGTAAAACATCAGAGGTCCTGACCTCATTCTTCAACGCTAAGATGAATGTAGCTGCAGACTGCCCACCCAGAAGAGAGGTGGAGAGGTCACCATAGGTCAGTCTCATCCTTCAGTATCAACAAATACACACACGTGCACAAACACACTTACACAAACACACATCTCTGCAGAGACACACATTAATAAACACACATTATTGCAAATACTGCTCATGATACCTAACGATCACAAGGTCACTCTCCAAACTTAAGACAAGCATTTATTGTTGTTCTTTTGCCTTGTACAGAGGTACATCATTGCATTTTTCCATCAACACGGTATTCAAGAAGACCGAACAAGCAGATGGTTGTGTAATCACATTTCATCCTTGTTCAGCTATCGATAAATAACCCTGAATGTCCCTTACGGCATGAGACAAACAGCCAAGTGAGAAGGTTACAAAAGAGCTCTGCAAAGGCAAGACTACTCTGTGGCGCACTGTGAGATCAAACGATTCAGATTGATGAAGATTCACAGAATGTTGCATGAATGGGAGAATGGGCTATAGAATGCAGCCAGTGCTGATATGCATTACAATAGAATAACCACACAGAGGCTGCAAGTAATGACAGGGCACAGCGCACACTGAGACCATCTGGATAATTGTACCCAGAGCTCCTCACAGTCAAGTGTTGCATTGGGACGGTGGGTTCTGGAAGCGAACCCAAGGGAAGAGAGCGCCCCCTACTGGTAAGTCCACAGCAGTAAAGTCTGCCTCTCCCCATTTTAATGAGGAAGCGATTGAGAGGAAAATAGGATTCATCCCACTCATTGATAAAAAAGGTGAGGTATTACTTTTGATGAGTTACATGGTTAACACCGATGCTGCCCATGCTTAGGTATCAACCAAATAAATACATGTTAAACATCTAACTATGAATTGTTATTTTTCTATTTACCTTTGTTACCTACAGCAGTCTATGTGTCAGTTTAGAATGCCGTTGTTAAAGGACGTATCACCAAACACACTGACTTGTGCTACTGATGTCTTGTTTGGGGTGATGTTTACTCTTTATCAAACCTAAATGCAAAAAAATGGGATCCATGTTGGCCCACCTCCTGCACCTCTCCCCCCCCCCCCCCCTGAAGGAACACTGCTGTGTGGAAAGATCCCACCACGGCCCCTGGGAGAACTCCTGCTCCATCATGGGCACCGCTGACATGTCCTCGCCCAGCACAACCACCTCAATGACACGTGAAGGACACGGAAAGAACAGGAATCCATGGCTGAAAAAGAGAAGAAGAAAAAAGAGGAAAAAAACAGTGAGATTAGATCTTAGGGGACTAAAGAGGGTATGAGGTTACCTGGACACGCATTTACCCTCTGCTCATATTTCTGCTTTGTACCTGCTCCCTTGAGCAAGGAGGTCAGGTCAGTCTGGCTTCATCTAGATATTAAAAACCATATTGTATTTGTTTATGCCAAAGAGCACTTCTATTCTATCTGTTTATACTGAAGAGGAGAGGCCACACCACATGTGTTTACAGAGGACAAAAGGCCACCAAGTCAATTCCCTGATCACATTTCCAATTTTTATTGTTCAGTGTCTGGCCTCTGATTTACCTTTGGATTTATAGGCTGGGCCCAGGTGGTGGTTATCCAATCATGAGGCCGGCTTGTTGCATGACCTGGATGAAAGAGTCAATAAAGAAGCCCCTAAATCAGCAGTCTGCCTGCATCGTGACAACCAGATGGCCCTCGAACCTCCCTTATCATTCCTCACTCAGATTGAAGTCAAAATGGAAATCAGCACAGATTTAGACATGCATGCACACAAACATGTACACACACGCACACTCACAAAAATGTCTGGTGTAGGCCTATTTTCCACAATATTGGACTTAATTTTTGTGTGAGGTCTGTCACTATGGCACTGCTCTGCATTTTTCTTTAATTGCCATGGAAACTGAGAAATGATGACTGGCCTCTGCCTTCATGTGTAATGAGAAACACAATGTGTTCAGGTGTTTGAAGAAGGACACAGATATTATGCAGCCAAACCATGCTCCTAAAGGCAAGGATTGGCTAACCTGTTGCCAGGCGTCCAAGCTGAAGATGCCAGTTGGAGTGAGGTTTCGTACCACGAACTCTGATTTCATTCTGATTGGACCAGGGTACTCTGTTAAAATGCCAAGTGAGTAGTATATGACTTTATTGACTTATGTCTAATATTTTATCATTATTTGTCATCCTAATGGTAATTCTACAACTCCAACAGCAAGAGAAGCACTCAATTAAATTGTCTCACGGTTAACCAAGTATTTATCAGAAGGAGTACACTATACAGAAATATTAATGCAGTTTAATTCAAAATAGCGTAAAAACTGTTCTCGTTTGAAAAGGACCAAACAACTAATATATTTAACCAATATATTTATATTAATATACAATAATTATAATAATATAGTTGACATAGAATATAGTAGTAATCTATTTGAGAGCAATGATAGAAGGATTGTGTTGTGGCTCCATCTTGTGGTGATGTTGAGTGGCTGAGATTTAGCTGAAACACTGGATATTTAGTCTGTTACCAAATTTGAACTGAATAAGAATTGTTGTCACACAACGAATGTATCATATGCTAGGCATTTCAATCCTGATATAATTCTGTACTGAATCAAAACGTCTTATATCACATTATATTAAGAAATGTTGGTTAGAGGGGTAAATGTAGGGTGATGATAGCAAGACATCCAGTATCTCCTCTGAACACCCTACACTGTCCCCCTGTGGTTAGATATCTAACTACACCAAGCAAAAGAGCACAGATAGATTCCTGATACACCTGTAAGAACAATAGGGGATGCTATGACTGTTGATGCTACTGTGAGACCACATAAACCACGGGTGAGTTTTTTGGTAAAACATTTGTTTGGAAAATAAACAATCTCACTCGTTGGAAAATAAACAATCTCATTCGTTGGAAAATAAACAATGTCATTGTTGGCTCGCTGTTATGTCAACTAAAGGCTACAATAAATCTCATCTAAATTCTCCAGTCATTGCTTGACCACTTAATGCTATGTAAACTAGGCTATATGAATATACTGTAGAATCTGTGGTCAAGGTAATTCTATAGGCAAGGTGTATGACCAAATTGTATATAATCCCCTGAATTTTGCAAGAATGTACAGGTGTGACCAAATGTTTCATTAGCTACTTGAAGTGGTAAGTATTACGGTCAAGCGTAAAATGACAGATAAAAGTCTTCAGATTGTATGTAGTAATAATAATAATACTTTGCTTCTCGTTTGTCAAATCCACTTGTTGTCTTTTGGGGAGCAAAAAAAAAGGGAATAAATTAAAAACCTAACAATGATTTATAAAATGCGTTAAATGGGTCTATAGAACTTGATATCTCTGTATGATAACATGATGTTAACCGTTGAATGACGGTTGATACCCAATATTTAACATAAGATAAAGAGATGCCACTGAGAGCCATTTTGGCCAGCAGTTTTTTTTATCCAGAGCATACTTGTTCCATAGGCATCGGTATCAGTCTGGTAGAAGGAAGACTGAAATGTAGCCGACTTCTTTATAGTACCACAAAACAAACGTAATTGAGCGGTCTGTCTAATGGCGCCCTGTCTGCTTTGTTGATCGGTCCTCGGTTGCACCCCTTGTACGCGCGTGTCGCTGTCCTCCGCCAATACCTATCTCCAGGGCGTCTGACCGGCGGTGGGCGAGTTGGGGTGTGTCTGCGAGCGAGCGAGAGAGAGGGAGGGAGCGTGCGTTTCAGATAGCTTGGACACCACACGACTCAAGTGAGAATAAAATGCTGCAAAATCAGAAATTGACACGACTCGGGCTCTGGCAATAATCTGACACTTGTTTGTTCGCCCATACGAAGAGACAGCCTGGAACCATGAAGAAACACCAGAGCCCGGCAAAACAACCACCAGCTGAAGTCACCATACCAGACAACGAGGTTACTGTGCAACAACTGAACGAGCTTCTGTCGAATGGCAGTGGATTTTACAGTTTACCAACACAACATTTCAACGAGGTCTTCCCCAGAATATACGTTGGTAACGCGTAAGTCATTTTGTCTGTAATCAAATTCAAATATGGGTTTCTCTGTATTTTTCCCTCCAAACAGCCTGTATGTCCATCAGATGACATGAACAGGTATGCTACTTTATCGTAATACAGGACCAGGATCTATGTTCAGTCACGACGAAGACAACATTTGGTTTTGAAATGTTGTCGTGTCCTTCCTGTTATTTTTGTTTTCAAAATAACAACCCTGAGCCTCATTGTCTGCCAAAACAAGTACGCTACCTATTTCAATATTTCACCCGAGACAGCCTGCACCTGTACTCCTCAATGAAAAGTGTTTCAGGATATTTATAGACACGATTGACTATAGTTAAGTATAATAGCAGTATTATTAGTGTAGTCTTATACATCGATAGACAATTTTCAAATATAGTCTATGATTTGGAATACATGGGCATTTGTGTTCTGGTTTCGAAAAGAAAAGACAAATACACGCGCGAGACAGAATTGATGCTCCCGCACGCTGATGCTTGAATCTGAAGGGCGATGCAAAGAGCTATTTTTCCTCAATGAAACGACTCCAATATGTCATTATCTGAGCCATCTTCTCTCATCCGTTTCATTCAGCGCCACCCATTCTTTTAGGCTACAGTATCACGATTTACGGAGGACGAGATATGACGTGAGTACGCCCATAAATCAATTGAGTAAAATAATCAGAACCACATGTGCAAGGTTCATCAGTGATAAGTTGCAGCCTGGTGGCGATTGATTACATTGTTTGGATCTTGAGAAATACCGACTAAATGAGGAATTTCCTACATTAATATGTAGTAAAAGCTGTTACTGTTCATTCTCCACGTGTTAGTTTTGTTAAACAATACAAACACGAATGAAAATAGAACAACTTAAGACAAATCAATTGAAATTAATATATTTATATTGATTGGTGTAAGTCACTTTTATTGTGTTTTAATAGAAGGAACACAGGACACAACCCAAATATTACTTAAACTCTGAAACACACACACACATGCACTCACGCACACACACAATTAAAGGAGTCTAGTGGGCTAAGGCAAACTGTCCTATGGTATTCCCCTAACCCATATATCTGAGGTGGTTGACTGGGTACTATAGGCTATGCAATGAACATGCCGACTCACCAGAATTTACGGTCCACATTCCGGTAAGGTCAGTTCTTGGTATTGCTGCACTGTATGCTGATAGTGTGGGAGAGGTGTGGTTTGCATGTAAAGAGGTTTATTTCATAAACATATTCATCACTTCAAGCCTTAATGCAAATTGAACTTACTGTAACATTGGTGAGTTGACCAAGTGACAAGAACCCACTTTGCCGATGTGATGATTAAAGTATCTAATTTTCGTTCATCCCAGAAGCAGATGTGCATTACAGTATAATACCATATCGCACAGACTGTAGACTACCTGCCTAGAGTATTTCCCATATAAGGAGCCATGAACAGGAAGTGTTTCTGCCTAATCCATCACTTGGCTCCAGACAAAGCTAAGAGATGTGTACAGTGGTGAGCTGGACAGAAAGCAAGCACATTACCTCTGTGCTACAACAAAATCAATTTGAATATGCCACTCCTCTGAGCCAAGTCTAAGACTGTTGCTGTTGACTCTCCTTCGGCTCTGCTCTGTTTGCCGTCATTGGGAGTTCATGTTCTCTAGGCAGCTGCTTGTTGTTGAAAATGAGAAACGCGAAATACTCCAGGTTTCTGTTATAGTGTTTGTCTGATGGAGAACATTGATCCACATCGAGCTCCAGTATTTCCTGCTGGGAAATATCAGCTAAGATATTTTGCACCATATTGTGCATGGCGTCTCACAGAAGGTGATGTCAGAGCAGAGTGAGATGGGAGGTATGGATTCACTATTGATCAAGCTCTGCACGCTAATCTGACCACTCTCTTCTCCACTGGGACCAGAAGAAGGAGCTATGGCGGTTCAGATCCAGCGTAGCCCTTGTTCAGTATTGTCCTGATGTATGAAACTACTGTCTGTCCACAACAAATCGGTTAATTTGCGCCCATATGCTACAAATTGTCATTGAACATATAGGACAGGAACACAAAGACCTAGATAAAACCAGAATGGGCTTTCCAATGGCCTGCGTATCAATGCTGTATATGGAAAGGTTCCTAGGAACACCTCAGCCAATGCAAGGACAGAAAACAAACATCAGCAGATATTAGCACTGCTGAAGTTTGTTTTCTGTGTATATATATAGCAAAAAAAGCAGCACCTTCAATGAAATTAAATGTTGATGGAATCTATGATGTAAGCCGTGCTAAAATGCTTTTATCAAAGAACAGGCCTGCATCTAAAAGCGCTCTTTTACGGCGGAAGTCACTTCCCCAGTCATTAGGGCTTGTTTTTCCAGCGGACGTACAGTACAGTATGGCTCTGCTAAGCGCTGGCTAGACCTGTGGTTGACTGCACACTTTGGCTCTTTGTGGGGCTGGCATTAATAATGTATGGCAGGGGACTGCAGAGATCACAGCAAGGAGAGGAGGACAGGACAGGTAAGAAGGGAGCGAGTTCAACCTCAATTCTGACACACATACATACACACAAACACCTACACACACACACACACACACACAACTACACAAACACACTAACACCCATACTTTGTGGGTGGGTGGGTGTTGGCAAGCGCATAACAAGCAAACCGACTCACACGCTGACGTGTTTTCCCTGTACACGCTGAATGAGTCTCAGACCATGGCGACAGACCTGCGTAGTCACACAGTCAGCAACATATTCGTGCACACATGCTCGAAGTGACACCTAACACAGTGAGTCATTGTCATTGCAGGAGAAATATGACTGCAATCTGCTGTGGCTGACAGGTCGGAGAATCACAGGGGGGCAGAGAGAGACCGAGAGAGAGAGAGAGAGAAAAAGAGAGAGAGAGGAGAGACAAGTGTGTGTGTGTATGTGTGAGAGAGTGTGAGTTATGGGTGTCTGTGAGCTAATGTGAGACCAGAGCCCGTCGCTCCATCACCTCAGCAGCCTTTGCCCCAGAGGCAGTCAGACACAGACAGATGGGCAGCCTCATCGTGCTGTCGTAAAGCAAAATGGTGGCAGACTTCATCTTTATTAGTCAGCCGGCGTGGGCGGAGTGCCCCCCCCCCCCCCCCCCCCCCCCCTTCATCCTCCCTGGAGACCCTGACTGGGTCAGTCAGCCTGGCCTCTGGAGTCTGAGATGGCCTGCACGGCACCATGGGATATCTCACATAACTCGTGCCCTCCTTGACCTCAAGCCACTGTGCACTACATGGCTATGGACATCGAGTGGTTGTAACGATACGTGTATGTTAGTACTCTTGGGTAGGTCAAACGAAGAGGGGGAGGATCTGATTGATTCTTTCTGGGAAGTTGAGATGAGGATGTAGGCGATGTGCTGGAGTGGAGTGTAATGGTGGTTTGATACAGTGCTCTGTATAAGTCAACAGGAGTCGACTGTATCTGGAGAGAGAGTGGAGCTCTTGTTCTCTCTTCCCTCTGCCCCCACTCTGTCTGGCCCTCACATGCTGTACATCTCTCACTGTCTAATCCCCTTAGATAAAAAACACATTCTTAGCTTCTCATAGGATCCTATTCTTTTACAATCCTTGTTACTTTCTCCCCTCACATCTCTCCGCCCTCTCGCCCCTCCCCCCCCTTGTTATCCGAGCCCTATTTCGGGCATCAAGCAGGACACCCGTGGCTCTCCTTCAGGTCCCCTGGCTGCCAGCCAACCGTCTCCTTGTGTCTGTTTCTGCTTTGAATCCTGCCCTGTCCCCTTTGGGCCACGCCGGCACGGCCAGGCATCTCCTCTTGTCTAGATGCAGTTCCACTATTTATCCCCATCATCTCTGTCATCCTCCAACCAGGCATGGCAGAGCCAGGCCAAGCTGCCAGAGAAAGTGGCCTGGGCTTGAAGGGCGAGTGTTGGGGGAGGGGGTTGGATTGGGTTTAAAGATTTTAAAGCACAAAAAACGAATTGTCCTGGCAGATTGGAAGATGGGGAGTTAAAGCTATGGGCTCTGAAAAGACAATGTAAAGGTCTTCCAGGGTTCTGGTGGGCACAGTGTCAGCTGGAAAACTTGTGTCTCCTGGTCTTGTTCCAAGTCACGGGGGTTTTTCTCAAACCTGCGGTCGCTAGACCTCTTTTTGGAGCACCTTATTGAAAATAATGGTTTCTTGTCAAAATACCAACTTTTTCCGTCGTCCCATCGACTTTACTTTTCCACACTACAAGCGTGCACCTGCAGGTGTACAGCATTGCGATTCATATCAACATTGATGTATTTTAACACAGGGTCCACAGAGTGTTGTTCTGTGCATCTGACAATAAAAGACTTGAACTTGTATCCCTGGTTAATGTGTTCTGCTCGGTGTGCATCCACAGGTTTGTAGCCCAGAATGTGATGCGCCTGCAGAAACTCGGGGTGACGCACATCCTGAACTCGGCGGAGGGCAACTCCTTCATGCACGTCAACACCAGCGCAGGGTTCTATTCCGGCACGGGCATCACCTACCACGGCATCAAGGCCAACGACACGGAACAGTTCAACCTCTGCGCCTTCTTCGAGGAGGGGGCGGACTTCATCGAGAAGGCCCTGGCGCACAATAACGGAAAAGGTGAGTCGGACGTCTCCCTGTGACGAGGGTTCAGAGGTCAAACTTGACCCAAAGTTTCAGAGGGGACACAACGTGTGCCGACTTTGAATCCAGCCGAGTGACGAGTCTTGGGTCCAGTTCCCCTAATGATAAATTCAAGGGCCATTAATTGAACGATTTGAATGATCATGCAGAGTAACTGGAACTAACTCGAGTGGAATGGACGAGCGATTTCGATTTTCCTTGCAGTCAGTATTTATTTGGTCACTCTGATTTGCAGTGTTAGAAAAGGACCGTGTGATCCTGTGTTGGTACACATAGTGGTCATGAAAGACGGCGCGACAACACGGAGGGTATTTAAACATTAAAAAGCTCCTTTTCTGACTCACAAAAAACAAGGGTGTGCCGGAGAGAGCATGCTCCTTCAGGGAGCAAGACACGAGACATGCTTTAGTGATGCAATCGCTGTGTCATCGTTCTTCCGGCTGAACGGCAAACAGGAAGAGTTAGACCTGAATATGGCAGCGTCTCAGGCTAAATCCGACTCACTCCTGAGCCCTGCTCCACATTCCTCTGTCAGATCTCCGTCAGGTCTCTTGTCAGAACGTTGCCTCAGATAGACACCGGTTCAAATCAGACACGTCCCAACGTTGGCTTTGGAAGGGACTGAACTTCTAAAGGCTTTTTTTTTATTTGCGACAATTCATGTTCAGCGTATGGGCTAAATGAACAGGACGGTTTCAAGTGACTAAAGGGAGAAATCAAGGAGGAGAAAAAAACTTTTTCCACCTTTTGCCAAAACATCATAACTCATCACAAGCCTCCAGACAGCACCCCCACCCCTCTCCCCACCCCCGCAGAATAACAACACTGGTCCATCTCCTCGGCCCAGCACGAGGGACCCTCCTCCCAAAACTCCCTCCTAGTGTTGACACACCCAGGGGATGCGTTTAATTGGTGCCTTGAACTCTATGTTTTATGGCATGGATTTAATGTCATCTTTGACACTGAGGAGCAATTATAAAGCATCTTAATTCCCAGCCAATTTGGCCGCGACGGCCCGGCTCCGCGGTAAATCAGCAACAATGTCTACAGCAGGCAACAGGGAGGACACTAATCTTTCCAGAGAAGCGGCTGGCGCTGCATCACCGCCCTCACAGTGTGCTGTATCCTCCTGTAACACGTCAACAAGCTGCCCGTGACATTTCAGGACCCCCTCCTCCAGAGCGGTGGAAAAGGTCATGAGTCGGGGGCTGAGAGAAGGGATGGGTAGGGGAGGGACAGAGAGAGAGAATAAAGGAGGAGAGGAGGAATGAGGAGATAAAGACGGAGTGAGTGGGGGAGTGTATGGATGTGTGTGAGGGTGTGGGTGTGCGTGGATGGGTGTGTGGATGTGTGAGAGGGTGTGTGTGTGTGGGTGTGTGAGTGAGAGGGTGTGTGTGTGAGGGTGTGTGGGTGTGTGAGTGAGAGGGTGTGTGTGGGTGTGTGTGTGAGAGGGTGTGAGGGTGTGTGTGGATGAGTGAGAGGGGATGTGAATGTGTCTGACTGATGTGTGGGAGGAGAGGGAGCTGCAGTCTGGGAGGATCTACCAGGAAGATCCAGTCGGCTCTGCATCGATCTGCAGGAGGACGCTTGGTGATTGGGTATTGAAGAGGTCACCTCGATGGCAGAGATACAGTCCCTGAACTGAACATAGCAGAGAGAGGAGAGGAGAAGTGGATAGGGGAGGAAGAGGGGAGGGGAGCAGAGAGGGGAAAGGGAGGAGGATGAGAGGGAAAAGGAAGAAGAGGAGAGGAGGGAAGGAGAGGCAGAGGAGAGTAGTAGAAAAGGAAAAGAAAGGAGGGAGGAGGAGGAGGAGTGTGGGGGTGGATAGGAGTAATGGGGAGAGGAGTGGCATCGGGTTTCAAGCTTGCTGCAGAGTCGGCAGATCTGACCTGAGAGTGAACGGATCGCCTCCACGGTGAGAAGTTGGCAACACGAAAGTCTCCTGGGGCATGTTCAGGTCCATAATGAATGTATGAGTAAGACAGGTTAGGGTTGGGGTTAGACACACACACACACACGGTACATAAACAATGTTGGAGAGCTCACACACTCACAAGGAGACATGTCTCACAGCACGTGCGCACACACGCGCGCCTCTAAAAGTAGGGCGTTGTTTAGGCGCAGTGTAGATGGTTTGACATTGCCTTGTCTGTCGTAGAGGTCATTCAGGCCTTTGATTTGCATCTCGTGGCTGGGGAGATGCTTCGCTAGGCAGGTTTGGACTGAGCATATGTTCCACAGCCCTCCCTCCCTCCCTCCCTACTGGAATCCATCCCTCCTTCCCTCTCCTTCAGTCTCCTCCCTAAGACCCCAGAAATGTAAAATGGCTTCCTTCGTTGAAGACCACGAATGACTTCAAAGTCGGAAGCAGGGCAGTCGAATCTTACCACCTCTACTTGTAAGTCGGGAACAAAGAAAGACAGGAGCTACGGTAGGAACCTTCTACTGGGAAGAAATGAGACTCTGCCTTAGTTCTGTCTTCATCTTTGCCCAACAGGGAAGGTGTACGTCCACTGTCGAGAAGGCTACAGCCGCTCCCCGACCATGGTCATCGCTTACCTCATGCTGCGCCACAGAATGTCCGCCAGGCAGGCGGTCGCCACGGTGAGGCACAAGAGAGAGATTGGCCCCAACATCGGCTTCCTGCGCCAGCTGTGCCAACTCAACGAGAAGCTGGCGAAGGAGGGCAAGCTGAACGGAGAGGTTGGCAAGTTAAAGACCAAATGAGAAGGATTGAGAGAGACACAAATCCTTCTTCCATTCTGCCTTTACAGGTCTCAGCTGCCCCCCCGGAAGAGCCAACAACACTTGACCGACCCGAACCAGCATATACTCAGACACGCCACACCACTGCAACACACACTCGCACATCACACACACATTTACAAGTTAAAAACACTCACAGTCTCACACTTCTATATCTCTCCTCTTCTTCCTGTGCCACACACACACACACCCCTACACACATCTGTCACGCTGCCATCCTCATTCTCACCATCGCTTTTCCCTGCAGATCTGTGAGGGTACATCTGCCTGATATCCGGCTGCTCTCACACTGAAGGAGAGGTTAGGCAAGGAGAGACTGGAGCCTTCTCCAAACACGGTTCAATGCTCCCCTCTCATTCCTGTTCTATCTCCCTGTCTCCTCAGTCCACACAGGCAGACATCTGACTGTACCCCTAAACCCCGAACACTACCCCAAAGTGTCTGTGTTGACCTGAGATGTAAAGCATTCCCTTAACCACACATGTAGTTTACTTTCACACGCTTCCCTTTTTGGAGCAAAGATGTTGACAATGTGGTTTAAATCCTAGATTATAGCACAACTATCGTTTCCCAGTAGATTGTAACCATTCCATAGTTTCCCACTGCCCTGCAGTCTCTGCCCTGCACCTCAGAGTGTCTGAGGTGACAAATAATGTCATAGCATAAAAGGACACCTTTCCCTGCTCTTCCTGGGAGTGTGGGATATTCCGAGACGTAGACATTAGGAGGAGGCAGTACACAGGAGGTAGTGTAGGGATATCAAAGCATCATGGTGATTCCTGTAAAAGATGCTGCCAAATTTTATATGAAGAAAGAAGATTAAACATTCCATGAAGAGAGAGAATACCCCCCTTTGAGTTTTGACACTTCAGGCCTCGATGACCCACACACCCCTGCAGACATACACTGAATGAATCCAGTATAGTATACTTGTGCCCGTGTGTGCACACTCGTCCATCCCAATCCACCCTAACTCAACGCAGTCTTTCTCATTTCCTCAGCCCACAAAACCTCCTCCCCTTTTCTAGCGGATCAAGTGCATTTACACGGGAATCTCCCCATTCACAAAGACGCACTTGTCAGACAGTTATCCACTGCCAAACACCCGTGACACCCAACGTCGTTCCAACTGTCCAACAACGTCACAGTCGTTTGTCTTAGGCCTGTTCATGTCCACTGCCTTGTTCCTGTATGTACTAACATCCGACAGCATCTGGCTTAGTACACAGACGCAGGGTTGAATGACAAGGATTTTCTGTTTGTCTGTAATAGTACATTGCAGTATATGTCAATATGTCAATCATCCCACTATGTTTATGATATATCAACAAGAATGCCCAAGACATGACAATGTATGTATTATATGTTACATAGACACATGATACTATAATAGCTAGTAGTCCAGTCTGTATTATGGTAGGCCTCGGATTGGACTTCATTTAGTGTAGGTAAAAAGTTGGCGCTGTAAAGGACTCGCGCTTTTGTGTTGAAACCGACGGGCTCGCTCGACTTCAACGCATAAAGGATGTTCGCCCCTCAAACATTCATACGAGGTGTTAACCCTTCTGATGCTCCCCGGGTCTCACTTCATGTTCAAACTGAGCCGCCAGCCCTAACATCAGCCAGCCCTCGCCAGTCACACTAACGAGGAGAGGGGAGAGAGTCCATCACTCACCGTAGATCCCCTTAGATTCCACCGCGTGCACTAAAGAGGGCGCTAGTGCGCGTAGCTCGCGCGGCTCATCCCACGAGTCAGTTCTCGTAGCGCTCACGCTACGACGCCCGAGGGCTCGTCTGCGTCCGAGACCAAGCCGGCTCCGCTTCTCCCAATAGAGGAGAAGACTGACACAAGAAACTAGGTTACATCGTGACATACAACACTATCTATTCCTCTTTCCGTGTCTATATACATATGAATATATACATGTACTGTATATACATATTTAAGTGTTGACATATATGAATGTAACAGCAATGTGTCTATAATGTGTAGGTATCGTAAGTACATGTGTTAGTCCTTATGTATCATTCTGTAAGTAGATATTATACACCATTGCTAACTTTTACACTCGGCAAACAGCTTTTCATGTCAACATCACCGTCCACCCTCGTCTTTCCTTCCCAGCTGCTGGTGCTGTGTAGTGCATCAGGGATGGTACGGCTTTCATGTGTTTGTTTTGACCTTAGTTTTCAGGAGAACTCGAAATATTGTAGTATGCACAGAATAGGGTTTGGATTGTAGATGTATTGTGAGTAGAATGTATTGATTCTGTGAGTCACAGCAGGTGGAAAAGGATTGTCCACTTTCACCGTTATTCTGTGTTCTCTGCACACCAGTCATAATCCCATCACCCCTCCCCAACCGCCTGTCACCAGCCCACAGAAGGCAGTCCTTTGAAGAGTCAATCTGAGAATGAAAGGATAATCTGAACCTATCATTAAACATTCCTGTGTAATCCCAAAATCTAGGATTTGAATAACCCTCGAACTAACAACTTTAGTCACAGAGGAAAAACTCAGTACCATGCCACAAACCAACAACTGCGCGAAGAATATCTGCTCTGCAACCTACTGTTCAATAGGTCTTTTTAAACGTTTTTAAACTGGCTTTGTGACTCCACACACTGGTTTGTTTTGCTCCAATATTTGTGTCAAATGTAGGAGTGATTATCCTACCGAAACACAAAAAGCAACAACTGAATTTTAAGATTTACAGTTCATTTGTATGAATAATACCTTCCAAACGGTCCAAGATGAGGGTATTTCTTTTAAAGCATTAACTGCCTACAGTTACACCCATAGAAGTGGTTCACAGGGAACTTTGTTAGTACCTGAGTTCCACAAATAAGGTTACTTTCAATTAACACAAGTGATCAGGAAGTGAAGGATCATGGGACCGAGTTGTTGAGCACCATCATCTGTACACTCACCCTTTCATTTGTTGAGAAATACTGCCACCTGCTGGTTTCATGATTCCAGTGGCCTGCACAAATTATTCAATTATTTCATGGCTATTTTGAGTCCTTGTTAGATACATTTTCTGCAGTACTTGATACACATTGTCAGTATTGTGAACCAATAACTGTGCATAAGGCAGGACTATGTTGTTCTTTGGAATGTCATTTGATTGGTTATCCAAAGGATACGTTGTACTAAGGTTTAAACACATTATCTTGTGGTTATGTTTTTGGTATGTGCTGTATTGTCAAGAATGTCAATTGTGACCTTCCTGTAGTGTGTAATGCTATATACTGGGTAAGTTACATGCACTGTGGCTATTGTGGATAATATGACGCAATGATGACAGTTACTAGATATTTTCATCAGGCCACTAGTAATATACGCTGCAACACATTCTTTTGTTTGTTTGTTTTGGACAAGGACATTGAATGTTGGGTAAGACTTGTGTGCATCAGATGACCCAACTGTATGGAGTAACTGTCCATTCTGCTAGTGCTTTCTTTGCCGTGCCAATGAATGCTGCTCTTGTTATTATTCTTGTACAACCCTCAGAAACGTAGAGGCCTCCCACATAGGCCTCTTTCACATAACTACCCATATGGACCCTTGTCAGCTGTCACCGACGGGATGTCAAACACGTTCCCATGACGACCGTGCCACCTCTGTTTAGGCACTAGCGGGAGATATAGCACAAATGACTCCACTGCCTACCCATCCACCTGTCAACGTCATCACCTGACGTTCTCTCAACGTTCCATTTATGTTGTATTGATGTCACTGAGGATGCACCTGTTACGTGTTGTTACGCTGCACTGAAGGGGCTGGGTTTTCATCCAGTGGGGTCATCCAGTGGGGTCATCCAGTGGGTCATCCAGTGGGGTCATCCAGTGGGGTCATCCAGTGAGGTCATCCAGTGGGGTCATCCAGTGAGGTCATCCAGTGGGGTCATCCAGTGGGGTCATCCAGTGGGGTCATCCAGTGGGGTCATCCAGTGAGGTCATCCAGTGGGGTCATCCAGTGAGGTCATCCAGTGGGGTCATCCAGTGGGGTCCTTTCTCACGACAGTGTTTAGCGGGGCACTGCTAGGAAAGGGGGAGAAGGAAGACTAGTCGTGACAGGAATGATACAGCATCCCACCTAAAGCCTTACACTGAAGATGGATTGGATCTATTTTTGATTTGTGTATTCACTTCACACTCTAGGTGGGACTGCACCTCTCAGGAGGTGACACTGTTTGTGGAAGTGCACTTGATTTTAAACTTGCAATGTTATTTTTCTTACCTTTGGAAAGTTGTTTATTTCTTATGTTATACAATAAATGGCTAAAGATGTTAACCTGAGCTGGGAAAGAGCGTGCTTACTGTCCGGTACGTTAGTGGTTATGTTGATGTATTATTCAGACACAGACAGACTTTCTTTTGACGTAACAAAGACACAGTTAAATCACCCCATCAATCACCTGTAAACGTAGTAGCTCATTTTAATATGGTCATTATTGCGATATCCCACAATGTTTCCTGAGGAGATCCAGTCATGAGAAGGGCTCATATTTTTATATAAGTGTAGTTTGCATGACAGTCGTCTATTACCCCAGCATTTTTCCAAAGACCGTTGCAAGCCCTTGTCTGTTTAGATGGGCCTTGATTACAACAGAGTGGAAGAATGTATTTGTGAAACAGAACATCATTATTTTCAAAAAAACCACAAAAAGAAAACAAGGAAGGACAGCTTGAAGACTAGATAAATACAGTGGCCCAACCTGAAGAGTCTGGATCAAACTAACCTGGGAAGAACTCCGCTAAAAAACAGTCACTCAAGTGTCTGCATACTGTATTATATACATTTACACTTGGGAAATCAAGGAATAAATAAAGGAGAAATTGTTTAGATTTTTCTTGGCCACTGAATAGCTTCAATATTGGGCATTGAAGATACTCGTCCTTTTCGTTGTGTCTCTGCGCTGTGTCTGATGGCCATGAGATGGAGACAAACTGCTCCGAAGGACCTCAGCAGAGCTCCATACAATCTCTCCCCCTCCCTTCTCTTTCCGTCTCAGTCTACATCTTCCGTCCTCTTACAAGTAAATACACACCCATGTCTATACATTTTGATGTAAATGCTCATTTAGGTTTCACAACATCAAGAGACACACACCTGGCTCATGTCAGGTGGACCTTTGAAAAGGCTCTAGTCAACTGGCCTGACACTGCAGCATTCTCCCCATTCTCTCCATGGCCCCTTGCGCTATGCGATTACTGCAGGCCAGCTGTAGGGTCCCAGGTGGGCCCCTGAGTGCAGGAGCCTCCTCCCTGCTCTGTCAGACCCATAATCTCTAGAATCAGGGAGTGTGTGTGTGTGTGTGTGTGAACATGAGTGTGTGAACATGAGTGTGTGAACTTTAGAGTGTGTGTACGGATGTACACAGAGGTGTATGTACTGTATTTGTGTGTATGTGTACCTGAGAGTGTGTATGTATGTATGCATGTTGTGGGTAAATACTGTTTATATATACATAGTCTGGGTGTGTGTATATTTGTGTGTATATATATATATATATACAATAGGCCTATGTAAATATACACACAATGTGTGTGTGTGTATATATAGGCAGTGTGAGGAAGTGACATCTATTTCCGCAATGCACAGCAGTGGTTTTCTTGTCTGGTATGTGCACAGAACAGTATCTCCAAGTCCCGCCCACAGGTGAAGCTTCTAGGACGGCCTCAAAAAGGAATGTGAGAGAAACTGTTGTTCTTCTCAAATCAAAAGAATACTATCAAAAGTGCAATAAATCAGCAAAGCATTCGATTTCTTTATCTTTTGACATTTCTTAAGTGAAAACTTATCTTTCAAGTGATTCAGTGGTGTAGAGCCTTTCACATAATTTCACCAAATAAAGGTGTCAGTGGCCTTTGAAACGTTTGACACTAATTCATCCCCTCAAGTTTAAGACAAAATACCAGAGGTTTAAGTCCCATACTCACCCAACATTCTGGGTTCAGCCCATATGTTAGAGTTCACGGAGAGTCTTAGAACTGAATTCAGTTTCCGAACAGCAAAAGGTTCTCATGATAATTCCCCACAGTCCTTTTTTTTCATGTAAGGCTTTTCCACTTTCATCTTTGTCCTCTTTTTTAATGACTTTATCAAATGGAAAGCACATGATGCTCCCCTTAACTCCTCGTCCTAATACTCCACACTCACATCCCTGAAAAAAGGACAGGGTGGAGGGAAGGGGGGAGGAGGCAGGAGGGAGGAGGGAAATGCACATCTGTGGCGCAGCGCTAATTATTGGGAAATATTGAGAGAGAATGGGCTGTGGAATGGATGGCCTTCAGATCTTCTTCCAAGCGCCTGTGCCCGTGGTGGTGTTGCTCGTTTCATCTCCTTCTGCTCTGTTGTTTTACAGTGCCTTGTCGCTCCTGTAGAGCCTCGCCAAACACAGGCCTGATGTTTATTAAGAAACCGTTATGTCAGGACTGGAGCAAGATGGCCGCCGCAATCTCCTGCAGGATCCCTGGGTTTTTGAGTCTCTAATATGACATTTTACATTTATTCATTTAGCAGACACTTTTATCCAAAGTGACTTCCAAGAGAGAGCTTTACAAAAGTGCATACGTCAATGATCATAAACAACGAGATAGGCCCAAAAACATTGCGGGTAACCAAAACATGAAGCATACATTGTGAAAAGCAAATAAGTGCCAATATGAAGAAACATAAAAGCATGTAGGCCTAGTTAATCAAATTAAACAACATGAACCTCATAAGTGTGAGATTTACAGTGAGTACAAGTAGTTAAATCAGATAAAATCTAACCAACAAGTGTCACAAGTCACTCAATAGGCCTAAGTGTCATTGTGTTCCTGGAGGAAATAACCTAACATCGGATCCAACATATGAATGGTATTAAGGAAAATGGAAGAGGTAGACCCTCAACTAAGAAAAAAGTTCTTCTTTCTTCAAAAGAGGGAGACAAATGTTTTACCTTCATCTTAGATGTGGTGTGTCAGTATTTTTTCCCCCTTTGTTTTCATGTAATTTGTGGCGGAGATGATAATCATACAGAGACTGGCAGGAAGGATGCAGTAACTTCATAGGAACTGCTTGAATATTACAGCAGATCAAACAATTATGTAGTCAAATTATCCACAGACATAACTTCCACATGAAAAGCTTTCTGCGCTGTACTGCAATAAATACGCATGTATGTGGAAGCTGTTGACAGACAGGCACTATACAAGGGCTACATGCTCTCAACAGAAAGGTTAGGTTCAAACTGCTCACGTCTGCTAATGCCGCTAAACACACTGCTACACTTTGCTACATTACGTAATCAATTTTCATATACTATTGATGGATGAACCATCAACAGAAGCATCTGGATTGTGGCCTTGGCTGAATAACTTGATATTAGCTAACATCACAAGGTTACATTCGGCTACTTCTGAAAAGCTGCATGACGAAAATTACAAAACAGGCTATTTATCTTCATCGCCATAAGGCCCGTGTTTTCACATTGCCTTTACATTTTCAAGTTTGAGAGAAAAGTTCCGCCCTGTTGTTTTAGGCAGCCTTCTCAGCAGAAATATTCAAAGTTACAGCATGACCAAAGGGACGTTTGTTAGCATGTAGTGGTTATATCACAAGCACATCCATGACCATATTACACCGTGACCATTTCTGTACTAGGTCTATGCTACCGGTGGCTGTTATGACATCGATCCCTTGGAAGCCTACATGGCTGAAAAGAAAACATCAAATCTAAGGAAACCCAAAGTTATTCCATATAACTTCTGTTTAACCTGCTGCTACCCGCATCACATTTGTTTTCACACAATATGTCAGTATTGGTTTGGAGAGGGAGGCTTTTCTGGAAGCTGCTGCGGGTGGGTGGTCCCAGAAACGCCTCTCTGGCATGATAACCAGCTACCTTTACGTGACAAGCTGTGGCATGACCCCTTTTATTATCCCTGTTTATAATTACACTTTATTGGATTTGATACCAGGGCTCAAGATTATGTTCACATGCTTGTTATCTTGTTTTATTAATCCCGTAAAAAACGAACTTGTGAGAGATTCTTAAAACGGCTATTGAAAATAATGTTGTCTGCGCCCGGAGAGTTTATGTAAATTATTGCCTGTCTCAGCAGCTGAGGCTGTTTGTGCTTTCATGGGTAATTAGCACACCTTGCACTGTATTCCGGGAGAGACACAATTGAAGAATGTGCTGCCTTCCGCTAGATAGATTCAATTTTGCTCATTCATCAATAAGTAGCTTAGGCTACTGTGCTTTCTATTCTATTAGCGCAAAAATCGGATTTAGGAGAGCCAAGTGTTCACTTGCAAAAACACTGTCAGTGAATATCTGATACTTTGAAAATACCTCAACGTATACATGGACGTATTCGATATCATACAAGTCAGAGTATCTGAAGTAGGAAATTGTAGTAGAAAAACGAATAGAAAATCAAAATCCAGACTCATTTGCAGTAAATCAAAATGATGTGGTTTGAAATGACCAATGACTCTTGATGGGGTCCCCTAAAATGTAAGAATGAAAGTTTCAAAATACTATTTTGCGATCTTACACTTTCTGGCTTTGAATAATTTCTCAAGAAATTGATTTCTCTAATCCTGAATCCTGTAGTTTGTTTGTAGTTGGAGCATGAACAAATGTGACCCATCAACCAGGATAGAAATCATCTGCCCCCACACTTCTTCTCTCAAACATACACCTCCAACATACACAGCATACACCTCCAACATACACAGCATACACCTCCAACATACACAGCATACACCAGACATTACATGTCTGGTGTATGCATGTCCAGCCATTGTAAAACTCACAGACCCACAGCCACACACATAGAAACAGAGAGGTGCACGAACAAACCAGATGGCCACAATCCCACTCACAGACCTCAAGCTAAGCTACACATGCAGGGTTGAATAAACAT
This sequence comes from Osmerus mordax, assembly GCF_038355195.1. NCBI lineage: Eukaryota > Metazoa > Chordata > Actinopteri > Osmeriformes > Osmeridae > Osmerus > Osmerus mordax. The sequence goes on along the minus strand of NC_090059.1, from coordinate 15,332,339 downwards.
CACACAAAGATAATTTATGGCCTATACAGAATAAAGTCTTGTCGTTTTTCCATCTAAGTAAGAACATCGACAGTGAACATCAATGGCAAACATGGGTCATGGGGAGAATGACAATGCCAAACCCATTAAGAGTCAGGCGGGTGGTTAGACGGGGGAAATTGCTCTGCCGCGTCTTGCTTTGTAAACCTGGTCTCCATTTGATAAAAGTGTTTCCAAAGTAGCAGTCTGGATGGCAACAAAGCAGAGCTGCATCACAAAGACTACTAGGAAAAACACACCGTCCATGAAGAATGTAGGATTTATGTATTGCTATTAAGGTCGTTTTTTGGAAAGGGGAAAGTTACATTCAAACAGTACTTATCATGTGGTTACACAGTGGCTGTTACGTGCAAAAAGTCCAGCTCTCTTTCCCAATTCCCATTTTGCCTAAGCTGTGTGTTATTTGGTGACAGGTCAGTCTAAAAACCATACCTGTTCTATCCTCCTCATAACCATAATGCAAGAGAGGTGCATCTTGTAAAATGTAAAGAAAAGAATCCCTTTTAATTACTCAGGTAGCTAAGAATAGTCAGTCAGGTGGATGAGCGGTTAGGGAATCGGGCTAGAAATCAGAAGGTTGTCGGTTCTATTCCCGGCTGAGCAAATGACGTTGTGTCCTTGGGCAAGGCACTTCACCCTACTGGCCTCGGGGGAATGTCCCTGTACTTACTGTAAGTCGCTCTGGATAAGAGTGTCTGCTAAATGTAATGTAAATGTAAAACGTAAAAGGAGAAAAGGAGCCCATTGAGAAAGGTCTACATTGGCAGTGAATCATTTCCAGGGTAATTACTCAGGCAGCTAAGAATAGCACCTGCAGCAGTCCGTGCAGCGAGTGGTGTGTGGAGAGGGGTGTGCGGCGAGGGGTGTGTGGAGAGGGGTGTGTGGAGAGGGGTGTGTGGAGAGGGGTGTGTGGAGAGGCAAGGCTGGTTAGCACATGGCCCACTGTGGCCTGGTGAGGTCTGTCAACCCTGCCCAGTCAAACCACAGCTGACGTTCCCACAGTACCCACTGTTCAGCCGTCTCGCATGTATCACTGAGTCTGGAGAGGGGCTTGGTTCAAGGGATAGGGACCTTGTGGTCTGTAAACATTCTCTTGAGTTTATTTAAATGATCTGATGAACAGGTTTGGAGGGTGTGGGAGAAGCATAATTAGCCCAGAGGTTCGATTGTGTTTGAAGTACAAGCGCTTTACCACAAGATGCTGTGAAAAACAAAATAGATAAAAAAGTATACCAATTCAAGTTATGACAAAGGCTAACTGAGATTCTAGCCTCATTCTTCATGTTTTAGATGTTACATGTCTTTGATGTTACACATACATGCTCAGTTTACTTTCAGCTTGAGTGTTGTCCGGTTGAAGTCAGCAAACAGAAAGGTTTTTCCTGCATTGGAAATGTACGCTTATACTGTGCAGGGTGCTACTTTATGACTGTGGCCATACAACATTGTACTGTATGTTGATAAATCAATTCCATTGTGTGACAATGTGCAGATGTGGTTTAGAATGAATTGTGTATATATGAGCCGTTGATAAATCAAGTGGCTGCACTGCTGGAAAGCAAAGAAAAGTAGTCCAGGAGATATACAAAGTGATACTATGCAGAGCCTTGGAGAATGATGTCAAACTTTTAAACATATCCAAGGTCTACGTGTGGGAATTGATAACCTTTTCATTCCCTTAGGTAGCTTGGCTGTTACCGATTGAAACATTTTTCAAGCTACTACACCTATTTAAAATCCCATAGCCCTTCCAAGTCAAACTTCAAACACATTTATCTATTTTTTGTGGACAGAAGGTTCCATCTTAGTCAGACAATATGATATAGCTTTTAGAAGAGATAAGGTTTACCCCGTTTTCCTCATCCTTTTCTCATCTATTTTCCCATTCTGTTTTCTTTAGATTAAGTTTAATGTGCACAATGTGCACATTTTAAAGTTATGTCAAGGACATGAAAATGAGACATACGCCTTTGTTTTTTACAATGTTACTAAGAGTACTGGTTTACACTATAAATGACCCCACAATAGATGTTCAATGTAAGATTTTCTGCCAGCATTGCCTCTCCAAGAACAGAGGAATGTGTGCCAGATATATGCAGCATGGTGATTCTCTCTCTAACCGTTGTAGACAAAGACGTTCTTCAAACAATGCATGAGCTAAACACTGCAGAATATGGGCAAACCATATCATACAAATATCATCTTATTTATTTTACTGCCCCCTAATTATGGTGCATTTCACAGGAAATTACCATGCATTACAAACCTGTGCAGTCCCCCCCCTGAGGAGAAAAAGCTTTGTTTATGTGGCTCGGACATTGTTTTTCTCATACACTGAAAGAATCTCTCTGTCTGTATTTCTCGCTCTCAGTGCTGGCAGTCGTCACAGAATCTGGTGAGCATCTGATTGTTATTCAGGCCTGGTCTGTTATCATGATAAAACAGCACTGGAGCCATGGGAGCTCCTTAAAGAAGTCCAGAGAGGTCTAAATGGGGACAGTGAGTGACGGGCAGGGAGAGAAGGGTGTAATCAGGAAAGGCTTTGTGGTGGACACAGTGGTCGTTCCACACAAACACGCTGACAGGACCCGAGGACTGCAGAGTTAGTAAGGACAGTGAGGGGAAAGCTGTCCTCAAAACCGCCTGAACTGGAACCTAAATTATATCCTCCATGGATCTGGGCCTAAGAATACATGGGCACGAATGCAAAATGACAGATATGTGGAGTCAATGTATATCTATGCAGATAGACTTCAAATTATTTCATGAAATGGGTAAAACAACCTGTGTTAGGAAGTATTGTGGGTTCCTCTATCCATTCAAATCCTGGTGTTGGGTTTTAGATCAAACTACAAGGGCTCAACATGACACTACGCTGTGTCTTAGATCCCAAATGAATTGGCGTCAAAGAATCTGTCACAACATCTGCCAGATCAGGTAGTGTAGACCTCCTTTCCCCTGAACGCATTCTTCATACCTTGCCTTTGTGTACTGTTCTCTAGGCATGTCAGTGCCTGTCCCCCAGCCTCTCAGAAAGGATCTCCTCTCAGTACAGAGGATGTCAGATTGATCAGAGGTATAATCCTTCAACTTCCTTAGATGGCCTGTGTGTGTTCCCTCAAGAGGGCAGTGTTTGTACAAAAGGAGCTTCAATCTTTCAGCACAATCAAGGTTGTGATTTCAGGGATGCCAAGACTCACTCCGTCCAAATAGTTTTTATGCAAACCAGACATTGGAAATTCATTTATAGTTAAAGTATAAGCCAGGAGACGTTATCAAACAAATCAAATCGAAGAACTATTTGCTGTAAAGAGTTGGTCAATGCATTCCGTTTTCCATACAAAATCTGTGATTACCGATACATTTACTAAATCATCAAAGGATACAAGAAATATTTGCATTTAAAAGTAGCAACTGTGTTGAAGGACAGTATGAATTTAACACAATCCAAATAAAACAACTTCGAACACACAGGAATACTTTTGACACGTTGCAGATGAATCAAGATAAAACAGCGACAGAGATGCACTGTCTCTCAGCGTTCCCAAACCGCGCGCAGATGCACCTCTCCAAGCGCGCGCCCACCTCCCCTACAGTTTCTCAATGAATTTGGCAATGCTGGACCCCTCCCACTTGGTGTAAGCACTTTAATTGTTAGGTTTGAAAACCGTGGTACTTAAATAGCGTGAACGCCTCTTGGAAGGTTGGAATTGGGCACAGTTGTCCCTAAGAGCATTTTTCCGACGTTTTCCAGCTCTATACTGTCGACACGTACAGATAAGGATGCAGGTGTCTCTCGCGCTTCTCGTCTCCAGCTCCATGCTGCTGTTGCTACAAGGATGTTGTACGGCTGTGCAAGGATGGAGGGTACTAAAGAACGATGCCACGGAGAACATACCAGAATTCACAGGAGAAACACAGACACCCAAGGAGCCAATACAGACATCTAATAATAATACAATGAATAGAGCTAAAAACGGTGGAAGGAGATCGTCGGTGAACACACCGACATATAGTGAGTATTATATTATACAATGTTTCCTTTCAATATCTGAATTACATTTTGCTCATATCCATTATGTTTAACCGATTTTGACACTGCTTAAAAAAATAGATTTTTTTTCAAGCAACAGAAAAAAACGGATGCCTAATTATGCGCGCACAGACGCTTAAATAAACTTTCCGTCTTAAGTGTGTAAAGTATTTGCTTAATTTCTTAAATAAATCAGTATCACCCTGGGAATGAAAATTGATAATATTGCATAATTGGTAATATGGATAGTTTATAGCAAGTAGGCTCTCTTTTAGGCACATTTAATTGTAGCCCTCACTGCTAAGCATTATAATGCTTACAGTTCAGTATTGCGGAACCTGTGGAACAGATTGGTTTTAATGGAATTTTACGCTATTCACGAGGACATCCTATTCCAGACACATGGTCGTGGTTTCATCCTCACACTTTTTGAGGTGATACACATTAAGTCAAGATAACATTGTCCTCTGTGCTATTTCGTCCTCATTCAAATAATCATGGTCTGCCAAAAACAATTTAATTGCAACAACATGTCTCTACAATATAAAAAAGCGAGTCTGTTCTTAGGGGATATTTGGAAATTGCTTTTTTAAACGCAACACTGCTTTTGAGAATGACTCCCACCTGTGGCTAGTCAAGGTTATGCTGTAGTAATGCGTGGCCTGTATGCTTGAGTGAAATATCTACCTTGCTTCATAAATTCAACATGCACTGTGAAATATTCCCTCAGCATTTCCTTTATTGGATCACGTCCATCTAGCAATATTACAATGCACGTTGCTATAATGGCTAAAGAATTACGGTCTACAAAGTAGATAACATTTTAGAAACTGCTTTAGGAGAAAATATAATTTGAGTTATTTCAACTAAAAAGTATCGTATATATATATATTCGTATATTCAATTAATTAGTTAATTGTCAAACGTCTTGTAATTGTTGTGACCAACAACAGTTAATCCTCAGTGGGGTTGAATGAGCATGTATTTGTATGTATTTGTATAATCATGGCCAGTGCAGAGTACGACCCCATTTAACATCGCTGAGATGCTACAACAACTTCTGTTGGGTCATGACGTGTGATAAGAGCCTTTATTGATGTACCAGTCTCTCCTTGTGGGGCGCTGAGTCTTCCCATGGTCCTGTTGAGGTCGTAGCAGAGACGATGACCCCTGTCTGGCTCCCCTCCAGCTCCCTCCCCAGGCACACCTCTCTGAGCGAGGGAGGACAGCCCTTCTGCTGTGACCACAGAATAACACAAGATCAGGTTCTCTTGGCCAGAAAAAAAAGGAAGTAATCGTACATAAATCCTTTGTTCGCCCTTTTGCAAAGAAAGCCACTGAGGAAAACAGATCCCTCTCAGAGTGTATCGTTTCTTAACCGACACTTCCTCTGCCATTTTACACACTGCTTGTAAAAAGAGAGACGATAACTCATGCATATGGCCGTTAAAAGGCCCTGTGGCAAAGCGTTGGATTACCAGTCATGCTCTGAATACCATCTCCAAAATATAGTTTGGCTGATGACCGATATTGTCAAATGTTTCATTACCAAATGTTAACAGAGAAGCATCCAGTCTTCACATCCTTGCTCATGCTTGCCCATTCTGTACACCAGCTTTTTTTTCCGACTTAAATCTCCATTAGGTTTGATTGAGCCGTTTCATGGCATTCTGCTCTGGCTTTGCTATCAGCTGATTATTACCAGCTGTAATTCCATGTCAAACCTAATCGCCGTGCACCAATCAAATCATGCATCAAAGTCTGTGTTGAGTCTCATGGGGCGAGGCCTTAAACAAATGTGCAAATATTGATATTAAGATAAATTTATCAAACGTACATGACAGGTACATGTTATTACAGTATGTAAATACTTAGGGTGAAGAGGCCTTGTGTGGACACGCTCAGTGTGTTACAGAATGCCCTGCAGAGCTGTGTGCTTGGCTGAATGGACCTGTGAACATTTGATATGAATTAAACTTGCTCTCAAGTACAAGTTTTCAACTCAGAAATATGTACCAAAACTCTAACGAATCACTGTATGCTCCGTGGAAACTTAAAACCAGGCTGATGTAAGCACAATTCTGACAAATGCTGCCACTTATTCCACTAAGACACATCTGTAGTTGTTGAATAGCTTAAGACCCGAAGCCCCTCAGGTTGGTGGGAAGCGTTTGCATCGGAGCGAGTCCTCGACTGTAACCCTGCTCTCCCCCTTCCCCCCCTGCTCCCCAGGTCCCTCGGAGCTAAGCTGCAGAGAACTGCGTTCCACGCGTTACATCACAGACGGATCCTGCCGAAGTGCCAAGCCTGTCAGGGAGCTGGTGTGCTCGGGCCAGTGCATGCCCGCCCACCTCCTCCCCAACTCCATCGTCCGCGGCAAATGGTGGCGAAGCAGCGCCTCCGATTACCGCTGCATCCCTGCCCACTCCCGGACCCAGAGGGTTCAGCTGCAGTGTCCCAACGGCAACAGACGGACTTACAAAATCCGCGTGGTCACCTCCTGCAAGTGTAAGCGCTACAGCCGCCATCACAACCAATCAGACGCCAAGGAGACTCCCAAGCCGCAACGACGCAACAAGAAACACTCCCGATTGGCCGCCAAGAGCCGGAACGAGAACAACACCCCGGTGCAGCTAGGCAACTCGTACTGAGGATGCCACAGTCCCTTGGTTACAAGGACAGAGACCAAAGCAGACACTCTCACACCACAAGTACACGTTACACACACTCCAACACAACTCCTTCACTGGACGCAGGAGAAGCAAAGACGTTTCAACAAAAAAGGGATTTGTAAAATATTTTGTTGGACTGATTTGAAAACAAATGCGTGTTTATCAAGAGACAGGCACTATACTTTTGCTGCCCATTCTTTTGTTTTTTTAGAATTTTGTATAGATATTTGAGAACTTTTTATTAGCATGACCAAATGTGGAGGCCGAGAAATCCAAGCAAAACTATGTGACTGGTCAGAAGACTTGAGTTGAATTTTCAGCGCCAGTTCACGTGAAGGTCTTGGAAGGTCCTGTTGGACTCTTAACACGGATTGAAACCGCTCTAGCGCAGTGAGAGGTGTCCCAAAGGCTCGAAATCCACCTGTGAAAACACCCAGAGGACACACCACAGCGCTTGTTAAAGGTGGAAGGTGTATCTCAGCTCCAGCCAGTTGTAATCCATCTCTGTGAGGCTGGGTGTAGGGTAGCACGTGTCGACCCTGGGGGCTCTCGGGCTCTGGAGACAGGCTGCTGACAGGCCAGAGAGGCCCTTCTCTCCGGCCCGGAGCAGCCAGCGCCTCTGACAGGCTGGGGAGCACCTCACTCAGCAGGACTCTCCCACGGCGCTCCCTAGTTTGTCAGTTAGCTAGCTAGGCCTCTCTCCCACTGGCCCTGATAGAGAGAGGGCAGGAGCGAGAGGAGAAATGAGGGGACAGGGAGAGAGAGCTAGACGTAGAGAGGGAGAGGGAGAGAGAGGTGGAAAAGTTGTGTCAGCACTCGCATGGCTTGGGTCCCTGCGGTCAGAGAGGCACTGGGCATTCCTGTGACTTGTCTTAATGACTAAATGAGCCCATTCCTGTGTTTAGGATTTGAGCATTAAAAAAAAGCCATTTCCTCTAGACTTGGTTAGTTCCTGTTTGTTGGAAATAACACAAAAAGGCCCATGTGTGGAGGAGGCCCAGCAATTGTGCCGGTTTGTTACCTTGAGGTAGAACATTCTCTGTCAGATAGCATTGGCAGTCATTTACCCATAGCCCAATCCATTATGTTAGCCTGAAGCATTCACTTCACTTGACCTCCTTCTCTGAATAGCACAGACAGGAAAGATAGGAATTAAATAAAGAAATCTGAATTGTTTTGTCTGTTAATATCTCACGTGTTGCAGACAGGAAATTATATTTGGGATCAAAAGGTCCAATGCCTACTTTCTCAGCTATACTATGGAGTTGCTTATATTTACAAAATGAAGAAATATTAAAATGTTTCCGTCTATTATTTTCATTCCATTGTTTCCACTCATATTGCTTCCTTGTTTTGGTTTGATAAATTGTACGGACAATGTTTGCTTCTTTTTCAATTGTGTGTTTGAAATAGCAACTGGAATTGATTTTGTCATGCAAGCATAGTTGCCACATGTAGTCTTATTGTACGTTGTGTACCTGTGTGGTCTTTTAGAACAGTACCCCCACATTACAGGGTGCTAAGAGAAGGGAGAAGCATACCCACTCAAAGAAGGACTGTTACAAAGAATAAACTGCATATTTATTTTTATTTCCACATTTAAATTATTTATTCGACTTTTTGTAGTAAAAGATAGCCATTATTGTCATATAAAATGATAGTGACTCTGAAACCAAATGAAATACTGTACAGTACATGAATAAACTAAAGGAAGATATATTTGAAAGACGTGTTTGTTGTCATTCTTCTTTGAATGGAGGACTCTGAAAGAGCCTTTCTTTTCTTTCTGTCAGTACCTGCACGCTAAGCATATCTCTCAATGAGTCTCAAGAAAGCAAATAGAAGCAATTAGGAAGTTGAGGTTTTGTACCTCTTTGGAATGTCTGTCTGAGTGCTCAAAAGGAGAGGAAGAGGAGTCTACAAAAATAGAAATTCAAGCATGAGTTGTCCGTGGCTCAGTCACAATAGCAACATTGCTTTGTTCAGGAGTGGATACTAGCCATAGCCATCATTCAACCCCTTTCTCTCTGCCTCGCCTCGCTCAAGACCTGAGCTTCAGACTTTGAAAAAACTTGGAGCTGAAAACATGTCTTTCCTCACATTACCTCAAGGCCCTGTGTGTTTGTCATATCTGGAGCAAACTACAATACCACATTTATTTACTCAAAGGTATATAACGAGGAGTTCCATGATCCAGACGCTGAAATGGACAAAACTAAATGAGGTGTTTATGATCATTTTTATCTGCAAACATAATTTTTTATCTTTGTGACTGGCAAATACTGCACTAACTACATCTCTTAGGGGGATCAAACATACACAAGCGCAAACACAAAACGGAAAAACCAGCGGAAGAGAAGTAAGTGCCAATGGCCAACAACTGATATTTGGTTTCACTACATCATCCAAAACACTCACTCATTATGTCATGCCAAGGTATGTCCAAAAAAGAACAGGCATGACATGTTTTTACTCAAGCTGTTAGTGGGGAACAATTTTTCCCAGTAATTCAAGAACACATACTTAAGAGCAGTAAATGAGTACTACCTAAATATATCGATGGGGACAAAGCATCTGCCCTGCGTTACTGTGTTCATACAGGTCATTACTCCACTGCGACCCAACATTCACCCATGTAGGCCCTGGGAATACAGAGGTGGAAGGAAGGTCAGACTTCATCCAGTCCCCTGAACGTAGAACACATCTACAGTAACTTCACTGGACTGCCATACGAGGGGCGCTGATGAGGCTTTTGACGCCAGGTGCGAAAATTCTACTGGGACCAACCCTATTTAAAAAAGCATGAGACAGGCAATGATTTGCTACACACAAATCAACTTTAAAGGGTTCATAGATAGTTCCTGATTGCCTCATGGCATGTACGTCGAATATTTATAGAACTGACAGAGTTTTATAATCCCTATAAATGATGACCGATTCCCCAAGTCACAATGTTGAGGAAAAGCTGATATCTACAGTACACATATAAAATGTACAACATACATTTCAAGAAGCACTCTACACTCTGTGTTTAGTTCACCTTTCAAACCTCTGTTTCTCAAGCTAATCTCTATGTTCCCAAACATGAGGGCTCTCTTGACTTGCGTGTTCAACAGACAATGCTAATAAGCTAAGACCACTCGACATTGCGCCGCCTCGGCACGTTTACATTTGCTGACTGGAGAGGAAGACGCATGTAAAACTCAAGACACTGCGTGTTTAAGACCCGGCTTCCACTTTGATGTCATTATAATGGAATAGTAAAATATCCAATTTCAACAGTGTGCTGCACTGTTGTTTAACTTGTGCCAGAAAGTGCTTCAGAAATGGCACTCAGTTGAATGATCGTATTCACTGTCAACACAGATCCCACTGAAGTCTTGCCAGACAAGAATGAAAAAGTCAAATGAAATAGATTGTATATCACTATAAAGATGCTGAAGTGATAGTCATGTCTGTCTGCTAGTGGTCTCCCTGTAGCAATCAGTCAACCAGCATGATGACAACCAAAACGAAAATGAAGCTGGGAAGACAGTTGTAGCATGTGAACCTTTACACCAAGTCATCTTCTAGACACCAAGCCCACACCCCCAGCTCCTCAAATTGAAGCAAAGGCCGTGATGGATCTTGGAGGTATTGCATTTCCGTTTTGGCACCCAGCTCGTTCCGGTGGTTTCATTCCATTAACTTCAATCCAAACATCCAAAAATATCCTTTCTTTTTTTCCTGTTCTTGAACCTGGCTCAAAATAATCGAATTTTCATAGAATAATCTTTGCTGAACTTTGCTTGAAACTAATCAGAAAACAAGGAAACTAGCATACCATTTTGCTTACGTCAAACACGGCATAGACCTATGACTGGAGCACAGTGAGCCACTCCACAGTGCAAGACCAAACAAGCCGGAAGTTTAACATTGCACTGACCATATTTCGGTTTTACAAGCCTCAAGGCACCACTGAACATTAGGTCTATGCTAGACACCAATGCTCCTTGAAAACAGTCTTTAACAAATTATGTTTCCTGTTTGTCTGCCGGAACACAATTGCTTAACAACGTTCAATGATTTCCCAAAGCATTTGTAAATAGCGGATACGTGTTTACCGAGCAAAGAACATTGCTAATGCAATACAGGATTCAAAACGTTGTCAAGGATAACATGAACCTGAGATTCCATTACAGCCCATCAAATTCACCTCTGTGTTCCCAACATCAATGGTGTCCGGGAACGGATATTGTTTCATACTTCAAGTCCAGCACATATGGAATGTGACAGATGTATTTGGAGACGGATGTTTGTGTTTCTCTGACCACTCCCTTATCAGGCCATGTGGCCTAATAGCTTAAAACAAATGTAAACCAGAAGAGGCTTTTGGCATCGGGCTGGATGGAAAAGGAGAGAACAAATTTAACTAATTGAACCTTGTCTGTGGTCAGTTGCAGGAGAAGGAGGATTTTGTTTCAGAGAGCTTAAAGAGTAATGGAGAGCAGCGAGGGGAAGGCCGGGATCAGGCCAGAAGCAAGACGAGAGATGTCCTCTCAAGTTAGCTTCAGCGCAAACATGCACGGTGCAGCAGTTAACAAGTTGAGTTTGGTGAGGAATTAGCATCGACGCTAGGTCATGGCTGTCAAGTGGCTACACAATTACCAAGGGCAGAGGAAGTTCAGAAAAGCACCAAAAAGAAGCAAGGCACGGTTGAGTACGAACAGATTTCCAGAGATGGACGGTAGCATCACGAGGGTCAGGGACCTGCAACGAGGCATGCAAGTCCATGCCAAGAGGTAAACATGAGGAGAGGAGAGTCCACCATATGTGGAGAGGACAACAGGAGGTGGAGAGTAAGAGAAACAAACAGAAACACACAATTAGGAGACAGCAGCACTCCAGGGAAAGACCAGTTCTTAGTTTGATTGTCACCATTTGGATTCTGAATGATTCCAAAAGCCAAATAAAAATATGATTTGACCAAAAACTAATAAATGAAGCCTACAGTCAGACACGGTTCTAAGCACTGGCAGAAGATGTTTGAGGTTACCATTACTGCTCAAAACAAACAGGGCCAGCTGGGCTTTGAGTCTTGGCCTCCAACTGTGCTTTGTTTGTGTAAAAGTCAAACAGACACCCTTCACATTATTTCTATTCAACAAAAACATGCCAGAGACTGAAGCTGCATGTGTTGGGGCCTTGCGTCTGGTGTGTGTGTGTGTGTGGTGGTGGTGGTGGATGGGGGGGGGAAAGGTAGAGGCCACCTAATGTGTAATGTCAGAGCCTTGAGTGATTTGAATGTATGATGTCATCCAAGGATTTATGGGGGTGGGGGTCCATAAACAGGTGGTTTTGTTAGGTAGGGTTAATTGCTCGGAGCATAGAAGTAATTAAAACTATCTGTAGGCATTTAACACATTTCACTTTTTACCCCTGCTGTCAAACACCCCTTCGTGTCTCAGTTGTATCATACCATATTTTCATTCTTTCCTCTGCCCTCCAGATGGGAGATCAGCCCATACGACGGGTGCAGTTTGACCCGTGGAAGAAGGGGGGAACAGCTGCTGAGAGAGCATCTACCAAGGTCAGGAACGTCATAGAAACAGGCACACCCCTCCCTGCCCAGAGGGGAGGGTTGGTTTAGTAATAACTGACCATGTTCATCATCTCCAAAATATGTCTGTCTCACTTAATGACACTGAGACGTGTCAGCGGTCGTGTCGTGTGCAGGTGGGACTGAGGAAACCTGACTGGTTCTACTTACTGAGTAATGGACAGAATATCACTGCAATTTTGTGTCATGCTCTCCATCTCTGTCTCTGTCTCACTCTCTCCCACACACACCACCACCTGCACGTCTGCATGTACACACATTCTGTGCACACGCACACACACAGTGGTCACCCAATACACTTGAGTTCAGGCATGTTTTCAATAAGTCGACTGAACTCAGCAGACAAATTATACTGTAAAATCGGTGAAATTATTGTTAAAGCTTGTTTCTCTGGAACACACCGATCAATGAATCCACAGGGACATTCTGAAACGGGAGCAAAGTATTTGAGTGGGTGGTAGACAGGGCATGTTAGGGATTATACAGCCCATGAGAACAATATTTACAGTGGTCCTTTTTAACCAAAACCACCCTGAGATTTATACTTTGAGAAAACAGTTGACAGTTACGAATGATTCAAATCAAATCCCTCGATGTCACCATTGCCCGCCACAGCATTATTGATGGACTTGTGGTCGTCTGCCAACCAGAACATAACCATGGAACTCCCTTCCACTTCGCATCACTTTTATGGGCATGGCAGCTGATTCTGGTCATGACAGAGCCCTCTGGATTGGAGCTGGCCTATGACGACACACTTTTGTCCTGGACTTTAATAAGTCTCTGTGGCATTACCTCACCACTCAGCAACACAGCCTTTGCAGTCCTCCCCCCACATCTCAGTAAAGTGCCAGTCCATTGGCTCTCAGGGTTGCTGCGTTCCCCAGAGTGATATCCATGAGACCACAAACACCAGTTCAGTTCCCTGGCTTTACAAAACAGTCCTTAGCCTCCAGAGCTTTGAAGTAAACACTGGTGTTGTGGTTCCCAGAACAACAATGTCCTGAGAGTTGATGACTGACTCGTCAGACAGACCGGTGCCTATGTCAGCTCCCTTCAGATAAAGAGGCCAGAGTCATTCTTCTCACCCAACCACTCTTCTTTCAATCACACACAACCTGCTGACCAATACACATGGAAGCTGTTTTAATGTTGGGCCCATTGGTTATTCTGATTAGACAGTCTCTTTTTGAACCCCGCTTCAAGCAACACAAGCAACGCAATCAGTCGAAAGTGCAGGGGAAATTGTTTCCTCACCGTGTGGCCATTAGTGCACAGCCCTGGAGAGACTGGGGGAGATATCTACAGAATCTCCCTGGCTTAGGAGAGTTTAAGATCAGGATCAATTCAGCTCCCCAGCCCTTATCAGATAACAGAGAGCCTCTGGAATTGTAGAAGTAATTCGCTTACGTTTCCTGCCTAACCCTGGTGCACGTTAACATTCTGGACTCTAAAGGGTAAGTATTCCAACATTCCATCGAGGTGAGGCGCACGGCTTCATCGTGCTTTCTGGTGTGATATGAATCGGTCTGATTGGGCGAACAAGTCAGGCCATATTTTGCCGCAAACCCTTTTCAAAACAATTTCATGCTAAAATTGTTCCCTTCTTTTTTTTTTTTAACAATAATATCTAAAATGATGTGTGGTCAGACTGATTTCAAGACATTTTATTCTCCACACATGTTAGAAATGATAGATGACTGGCCCCATTTTCCAGCGTCTCTCTTGTCTCACTGAGAAAGCGTCTTCTCCAAGCCTTGTGGAAGGGATGAGAAAAGCAGACTGGGGGATGAAGCTGGGCGTGGAAGGATTACCATGTTATGACAGCTAAAGCTAATTGTTCATAAAATTGATGTGGGAGAAAGCACTTCTTGTCATGACACACTCTACTACTGAAGAGGACTTTTTCCACGCTGGAGACGTTAAGGTTCCAGCTCCTCACCAACTTAAATCCAGTCTCTCCTGCCCCCCCCTCCCTGCCTCCAGGACTCCAGACTCCCTGGCTTTTTCACAGGCACTCAGAGCCAGACTTGGTTCACTTGGTGTTGTCTCCACGGCGTGTGGCAATGGCTCCCCTAGTCCTCATATCTGACCCAGCAGGAAGGAACAAGGGGCAAACTGCCCATTTAATACTTCCACAGAAGAGGGAGGGAGAGAGAGATGATTCAAGCAGATGCCTGTCAGATGCTCTGGTGAGCGAAGAGAGGTATATGGGTAATTAACTATGGCAGTAAGCTATACAGAGCTACTGTTTGTAGCCTTGGTGCTTGAAGGTCATAAGACTGTTTTATAGAAACCATATCATGTAATTGACCTTGGCAGGAAAGAAATACTTATTTTTGCAAATTCAAATACACTTTGTTCACTTTCAGTTCAGTTTGAATAATGTAGCTTTTGTTATGGAATTCAACCTTTGCCAAATACAATATGACGCAGAACACCCATCGTGGCCAAACACTTTCTAGATAAATGGCTAAATCACCTGGGATGAGATTTTTATTATATGCTAGATCATGTTTTACAGTTTTGGCAAAACTGAGGTAGATTTTGAAATATACTCGTTTGATGCAAACTGATTTTGTTTTGTCAACAGTTTAAGCTTCCAATATCCACAACTGTTTTGCCTTTTATTACAATGGTCTGAGTTCAATATAAAATTTCACAGTTGAACGAAACACTGCTAATATTATTGAATTGAGACAAAAGCAACACAACTATTTCCTATTGTACTTTTTATCATTACAACGATCCAATTATACAGTTAAAAAAACGTATTTGTAAATTATTCTGGTAGCCCTAAGCAGTGTTCAATTGTAAAAAAAAAAAACAAAAAAAAAAAGATAAATATGTATTATTAATATGTAATTTCTTATATATGCCATTTTGTTTTTAAGTTTTTTAAAGTTTTTTTTTTACACTGTGTCAATGGATGCTATGATCGGAGAAACCTTTCTTGCAGTATGTAGTGAAATTCTATAGTCGAGTCTAACATGATCCAAACTCCATTGTAAAACCCTGCTGTGTCCAACTACCCAGAACTGCATATGACTCCATGACTAGAATTCCAGAAGCTCATCTCACAGTCTGAAGCTCCAATGGCTCACTCAGGACCAGACCACGATACCACATCCATCCCTTCCCCGGGCCTAGCAGGTACCTAGGCAGCAGAGTGCGCAGTTCAAGGGCACGCTCAGAAGGCCAGGATCACCATTTTTATATGAACATAATTCAAAGACCAGACAAAAGTAGTTGTGGTGGTCTGCATTACTTCCATTTCTGGAATGTCCATATTACAAACTGCCATCACTTCCCATTTCCAGAATAACAGTTACAAGCATGTAGTTCATCTCAATGTCAGGTGTTCTTTTTATTCGTCCTCTATAATGACATTCACTGTGCTGTGTGTAGAGAGCTTTCTGCCCCCATAAATAAGGCTGCCTGTTTCATCCATCACAGCCCAGGCTATGTTTGTAGAGCAGAGGGGAGCATGGAGGCCGGAATCCTCCATGTTCCTAGCACTGCGTCCCTTGGGGAACTTCCTTCAGCCATTAAACACCTCATGGCAGCCAGCTCAGATTGGTCCAGCTGAGCCAGAGAGGGCCACAGGCCTCCTCTGGGCTCCCGTGGCCCTTGGGGACACGTCAACAGGTTTTTCATTTAAAGTTTAGTGTGTTTCTAAGGCACTTGAGTCTCCTGATATAAGAGAAATCAAGGCACATCGGTTCTCAAACTGCACGGGTGTTGAAGTCAGATGTAAAATATGATGAAAAGGGAGAAAGATGAGTTCAAATGAAGAGTAAACACTGTATATCACAGTCTAGGAGCGGTTGTATCTTTGGGAGCTCATAACATTAAGGGTAACGAAGACTTTTAATTCCCTGTGATATTTCTTTGGGAAATCTGTCAGTATGAGTAAGGCCAGCATGGAACACATTGGTCTAAATATCCCCAAGTGCTTACCCCAATTACTGTATTAGAGAACTATGGAACACTGTTATTGATCTAATACCACTCATCTCTGAAGCAGCATTATGCAATCATAACAAGTCCCTACTGCTACCTCTAGACTTTACCCATTTCTGACAGTAATTGTGAGGTAATTTCAAACCCTCAGAGTCCCTCACAAAACCATGACAACGTTTATCCTTCGCTAAACACAGATTAATATTGAATGTCAGCAAGTCAGGGAAACCTGGATTCCAATTCTGTTGGGATGTGATAGAGCCTTACATGCCCTTAAGTCATCTTTGGGAATGAGGCATGGTGGTTTTATGGGGGAGCGGAGTGCAGGTGTTGAAATTCACAGACCGGCGTTGTCGATTCCCAAACTTTAATGCGTGCATCTGGCTAATAAACCTAACTAACAAAGAGAAGGCTGGACCCCGACATGCGAGTCAGTGCTTCTCATCACATATCACTTTGTTAAAATTAAAATGAAAAACATAATAACAAAGTCTGGAAACAAACACGGGTCTCTCGTGTCCTAGGGAGAAAAATTCCAAAGCCTTTCCAAGATCATCTAAACAACAGCCACCCACACCCTGCCCTTCACAGCTGCAGGAGGGTCCATGGTTGGATCTCTGAACTCGCCTCTCCCTTCTTAATTAAAACAGACAGCCATTGATACAAGGCTTCCATGGGTTTGAAGCAGCCATTCCATAGTCCAGTTGGCTCCTTAAGAGAGCAGTTGTGGTTGTGTATGACTCACAGACTAACAGAAGAGGTTACTCCCATCTTCATTTCACAAGCCTGGAATTCTGTCTGACCATGGAACTGGGTGTGAAGAAATACCTGACTGAGCAATAGAAGCAAATCAATGACATCATGTTTTGAATCTTAAAAAGCATCGAATACTTCATGCTCAAATTCGAACATTAAAATTCAGATCCCAAACATTCTGTAAAAAAAAAAAATGTTTGCGACTTTTCTAGTTGAAAAAAATATATATCTTAGCTTGCAAGGACATCATTAACCTACAGCATATAGGTCCGCTAATCTCTCAGTAGCACCAGCAGGTAGCACTACCCGCTCAAGAAGGTTGGAACGTGAGCCAGCAGGCTGCAGTGCATTATGGGAAGGAAAACCAACCTGGCTGGACGTCTGCGAGGTAGACAGCCTTGCTGGAAAGCTTTGCTCTGGGCCCTGTCACGCCGTGTAAGAACGTGGCCCTGGTCCTCTGACAGCCTCTATAAGTCTCTAAACCCCAGGACCAGACGGGCCGTCTGACTCTACACAGGTGTCCTCACTTCCTGCCATGGTCCGGTCCAACAGCACACAGACCTCTCTGACCCCCCCCCCCCCCCCCCCCCCCCTTCACTTCCAACTAGGCCGAAGCATCGCTCAATGAGATGTTCACCAGGCACGGAAGGCCTTTGAGGGAGTAACATTGTTCTGTCATTGCCTGTGTGAGAGTGACCACTAGGAGATAGCTGCTTCAGACTGTTCTATCATACAGTGTTCTCAATCCAACAGAGTATAAGATGGGAAACACACACGTCCATTATTCACTCTGCAGAAAGGCCGTGGAGGGAAATGTTAATCTCCCCTCAGGCAGTTGAAGTCTGAAGGCCAGGAAACCCTAACCGGACTTCACCGACTTTAATGTGCGAATGAGAAAATTACAGCCAAAAGTTTTGTTCTACATTACTGGTTTGCAATGCTGTATGGTAATGTCTTTTTCCGTGTTTGTTTGCTATTCAGGTCCAGGAACAAATTGAACTGATGAGCTGAAGATCATGGCATGACTGACTAGCCAGAAACAGCAACCTTTTTCAGAGCACATCGTGCACTCTAAAAGCAGTGTTTATTAAAATCCAAGGCCAAAATTTCACTCTGTTCTTCATGATTGGCTATGATTACACTTACATAACTCATAACTGACAATCAGAAACAAGCCGTGTATTTTATGACGCTCCTAGACTACACACATTTACTTGATAAAAATGCTGGCGTGGCA
Source organism: Osmerus mordax (assembly GCF_038355195.1). Taxonomy (NCBI): domain Eukaryota; kingdom Metazoa; phylum Chordata; class Actinopteri; order Osmeriformes; family Osmeridae; genus Osmerus; species Osmerus mordax. The sequence continues at coordinate 15,314,040 of NC_090059.1, read as the reverse complement.
TTTCTCAGTACAGGCCAATGGGCCTGTGAAATAAATCTCATCCAAATCAAATTTTTCATAACACAAACAATCCCTTGTCAAAAAGGAAAAAATGTAAAAGGTTTGTAAAAAGCCATTGCACGAACAAGGCATGCCACAAAGTACGAGAAAACACAAGCAGATCCTGGATAGTTTTAGGTAGTTGATGAAAGTGGTGCAGTCCGTACAAATAGATTAAAATGGACAAAATGCTTTTCCCCTTTGGGAGGCTAAATAGGTGAATAACGTACATAGTCAAGGCCTTGCAAGTTTTCCTGGAGTTCTCCAGATTTGGCCTAATTCCAGATGATCTCACAGGGAGTAAAATGCTTATGGGCACTGCCACCATGGTGGTGTTGGCATGGAGATAAGCCACCAACAGTGTTTCTTCAAAACTCACAATCATCTTTATCATTAAATCCTGCTGTTAAAAGAGACTAATATCAAAGCCTTTTTAACTCATGAATGGTGAACTCTTTCGTAAACCCCTTATAACATATCTCTAGAAGGACGTCAAGAGTGACCCGTAAGAGGATATGGCCGGAGGAAATGTGTTTGATAAGTAGACACGCTTGCTGTTATACAAGAATGTGTAGTCCCAGTTTGAATCATTAATTCTTTACAGGACACAATAAGATTGTTTGAACAGCAGACATGAAAAGCAAACCATAGGAGTCAACATTCAATGAAACCATCTTAGAACACACAAAGATTTACTGTTAAGCTGTAATCGCAGCAAAGAAGAGAAAGAGTCAAAGGAGACAGGAACTCATAAGTGTGTGTGCCATTTAAAACAGCTTCCTCCAGAGAACATCAACAGAGCGCGCTCCAAATGGGCAAAAGCCCTGAAACCCTAGAGTAGCTTAAGGACACCAAGGACCTCCTCACAAACACATCTCTTCCCTTGGAATGAACTATCACAAGTGCATCTGGATATGCAGAACAGGATGTCATTCAATACCTTATCTCGTAGACTCAAAGCTATTCGTCGATCCAGTGGATAAAACCCGGTGGATCCGCGTGACTGGAAGCGATTGAAAGGTGCTGCGATATCCATTAGAGCCGAAGGCTCGGCAGACAAATAGAGCTGGGTGTCTCCAAGGTGCTGATTGAGCGGGCAGATGTTACATAAATTAGGATGAAAAGACATCAGCAGGTCTGACCCCCTCTATCCATGCTTAATCTGCAGCCAAGAGGAGATTTGATTTTCCTTGAAAGACAAGGGGAAAAAGGCTAGGGAATCATTCCACTAAACCCTCGGTTGGCACTCTGGAGCAGTACCGCATCTGCTCCTCCATTTTCCTACAGGCAACTTTGCTTTTCCTAAATGATTTCTAGAAACACGTGAAATCGGTTACCCCGTTCTATTAGTTGGAAAGATTTATGGTTTTATTTCGAAAATCACCCCAATACTATCAAACTTAAGGACATCAGACAGCGAATGGACATTGTGTTTCAAAATCATTGCAATGACTGATTTGCAACTGCAATGAGAGGAATCAAGGTTTTATGTCGAATTTTGAAGTAGACTACCTTCCAATCCATATTAAGTACAGTTGTATAGTTGGTTGGTAATAAGCTACCCTAAATGTGACCCTAAATTCCCCCCTCCAAAAATGCTCTCCTTCAATTAGTAGACAACACAGTTAGGAGAAGTAAACTTAGTTCACAGAACCTGCCCTATCAGTCCTCATTTAGACCGCTGGGGGTTATGAGCTGTGCTGCAAACCTTCGTCTATGCACCTGTCCAGCGTCCTTGGGGACAGTCACCGTTAAAGCCATGCATGGGGGCCTTCTTGTCGTGCCTCATGTATGTTCAAGTGTCTGGGGGTCCTTTCCTAGGTGTGTGTCTCTCTCCAGAGGCCCGATTAAAACAGGCCCAGAGCTCTCAGCTGTGTTTTCTGCTTGTCAAACAGAACCAGGTTTATGGGTGTCATTAGTGTGTGTGTGTGTGACATATGGGGAGTGTGTTTTACTGCCACTGGCTGTCCGTTAAGTCCAGAGATCGTGACTCATCCAACACTCACTAAATCATCAAGGTTTTTTGTACACTGATGAATTTACATTACATTTACATTTAGTCATTTAGCAGACGCTCTTATCCAGAGCGACTTACAGTAAGTACAGGGACATCCCCCCGAGGCAAGTAGGGTGAAGTGCCTTGCCCAAGGACACAACGTCAGTTGGCATGACCGGGAATCGAACTGGCTCAGTTCCGATTCCCTCACCGCTCAGCCACCTGACTCCCAACTCTGGAGCAGGGATATGCTGGTAACTGAAAAGCCCAGGGGGCACCTTCCATACTACTTCCCTTCAGAGTTCAAGATCAGAAGGCTATAGGAGATGTAGAACATCCATGGCAGTGTCAGACCATGTGATCATTGCCTACATTTGCTTGGGGGGGAAACTGCCCAACACTTTGGGTGTTGCAGATTTACACCATTTAGCATGAGTCACTAATCACTCCATTCTGAACATTCGGGGCGATTCCGAGCGAAGTCACATGGGTGAGGCTAGACAGGAGAGAAGGAAGAGCGACAGGAAGCCAGCTTGAAAGTGAATGTATGTGACTTCCTTTTGCTATGTCTGCACCCATATTTTACCATCCGTTTAATTCTTATGCTGACATCAGTCATGACTAAACTATCCATTTCAAATCAATCAACAACATTCTTTTTTGTACATGTTTTTGAATAACTTTAAGAAATTATACATTTGTAGTTCTGATTCTACCCTTACACACAACGTTTTACCTGCAAAATGTTTATTCATTAATGGTGCATTTAATGGGGAGTCAGATGGCTGAGTGGTGAGGGAATCGGGCTAGTAATCAGAAGGTTGTTAGTTCGATTCCCGGCTATGCCAACCAAATGATGTTGTGTCCTTGGGCAAGGCACTTCACCCTACTTGCCTCGGGGGGAATGTCCCTGTACTTACTGTATGTCGCTCTGGATAAGAGCGTCTGCTAAATATGTAAATGTATTTAAAATTCACTTCTTTTGTTGGTGTGGGTTTCCTTACTCATAAATGAGAAGCAGAGCCACTTATCTAACACAGTGAGCTAAACCAACTGAAATCAGCACTCATATGACAAAATGAAAATAAGACGTAAGTGAACATAATGCCAGTGAGTGACTACATATGGGAGTACAAGTGTTCCATTTCGGGGGGGATTTGCTTAGAGGTAACCCTATATTTTTCTGAGCTCTGCTTTTGGGAGTTGGGAAGAAGCTGGGATGTGTTGGGTAATGGAAGCTCTCTCTGTTCTGCCTCATGTGAACTAGCTATTGGACGCAAAAGACACGGTTGCCATTTTATGGCACACCCAAGACAAGACTACTTCTTTTATGTCCTGGAAAATAATGATTCCCTCTGCGTGGTGTGCCAAATGTGGCGAAGTTGGTGTTCTGCGGTAGCAAGGCAGTAATGTTTTCTGAAGCGTTCTTCATTTTAATGGTGCAAGCAGAATTAGCCTTTTCTCTTGGGTTTTTTGACGTCTAGAAATGTTTTTGAAGCAGTTGTACCTGTTCACAGCTACCCTTACACACATTGCTTTGGTTGACGAGCTATTTATGACTTTGTTGTGGAAAATCTATACACAAAACTTTATTCATTTCTAAAGCCTTGAACTATACATATGTCTGTGGGAGTTCCCTGTCTTTGTGGTCTTTCAGGCACTGGCACTCTGGCAGGTTTCCTGCCCCCAACCCTGGTGGTCTTCATCTACTGAGAAGAACAAAACAAGCCTTCAGTGGGTCCAAGTGTTCAGACGAGCACCCGGGCACTGAGGCACAGAGTGGTGACAACTTCTCAGAGAGAGACCGGGAGTAAACGATGCTGTCCCACAGCGAAACGAGTCACAGAGGACGACATCCTGGCGGCGGCAAAAGCTAATCTGAGGCAACGGCTCACGGTGTTGTATCCCTGCATCCCCCACTTGGATTGTCAAATAAAACGCTGTGCATTCTGACAGGCGCAGATGCAAGGCTCAGATGAATAATTCATGGCGGCAAAGACAGAAGTGTCCTCATGCTGCAGTTTTTATTCAGAATAAAGAATCCCATAACATCATCATAAGGGCTTTAAAACTCATACAAGTCCACAGGGGAAATGCAACTGGCTTCAGAGCTCATGACTCACAAGTTCCACCGGTCTTCACTCACCCAGCGCACAACATTCAAAAACTTTGTTGCGTATTTTGAGTGAGGAGCTAGGTTTATTATTTTAGCTGTGAGGTTACATGTTATAGACAAGGAAAACAGTGGGTTCTTCATTCTGGCTTCTAGATTTTCTTTTTTTGCAAGGAACAATCTAATAAACTGACCACGTGGTCTAGAAGTTTGTATTAAACCACTGTTTTGAATCCATACAATGTTGATCTTTTTTTATTTAAATCAAACTGGTCACAGTTTTCCATCGCAAATGATTTATTAGAGTCCGTTTGTGATCACATGTAACCCGATGCATTTGAATAAAAGGCCCCAGTCCCATGATAGTAAGGGAAGGATGACAGCCAAGCCAAACACAGGAGAAGCCCTCCTCTCAGGACCACAGACCTCTACATACTGGCCTTGGACAGACCAGTTGTGTGAGTCTCGCCTCCACAATCATTTTATGTTCTGAATGTGAAACAGATAATCTCTTCCACATAGAAATCTGGTTTCCATGAAACTATGTTGATGGTACAGACAGCTCTCAGGAAGTTAGGGTGACAACCATCTCCAGCATATTAAGAGTGTTAAGACATCCGTCTTGTGAAAGTCTCTGATCATCATATCGCATCTATGAACTGAATGATTAGTACAATTAATAAAGACCTAAATATATTTTATCCAAGATTAGTCATCCCCATTTCTGCCTTTAATGAATCCAAATTCAAAAAGCTCAAGCAAATGGAATATATATATATATAGTATATATTCCTCAAAATGCTAATTATGTCTGCAGTTGAAAGAGCCCCAATGTTTTTCCTGAGGTAAATGCAGTTTGGATTGTCCTCCAAACAAGGCTGCTTACTTGTTCTGACTGATTTGTTCATCTTGGCAAAGTCAGAGGGCCACTTCTCCACCCTGGCCTGTGATGTGCTTCCAAAGTCAAGTTTTACAAATTCATTAAACAGAGCCGGGTCCCTTGGGAGGCAGATAGGGTGACGGCTGACTGGGAGGAACCCAACGTTTAGCAGGAGCAGGTGATAAAGAACGAGAAGACTGCTGGGAAGAAGAAGGAGGCTTGATAACTCACCCGACACAACAACATAATTATGTTCATGCACAAAGTGTCTACTTAACATGAGCCTGGGTTTCACTCTGACCTCTGGGTGGAGAAACCAAACGAAACAATGACAAGTTGACATTTCCTGGCCCCAGGCCAGAAGCACCACCCACCCACCCCCCCTCCTCCCCCCCCCCTCCTCCCCCCCTCCACTGGAGCAGGGGTGATGTCTGTCCCCCCAAAGAGGATATTAACAGTGACCCTTCGTGTACACACCTTCCTGACAAACCTCACACTGTAAGCTCACACTCTACGTCACATGGCATACCTTGTTTGTCAGAGTCACACAGAAGGGCATGGATCCCATGAATCCTAGTTTGGGTCAGATCACATGTTTTCTATTAGACCAATAGCTTTTGGCATCACTGATGATCTATAGATTTGGGGCATTTGGCATGTGTTTTAAGTTAGAAAACCATAACTGTGATCTAAGGATATGTGACCACAGTTTAATGAATTTTATGGAGTTTATGGAATGTGAATGTTTAATTTAAATTAAACATGCATATCTTACGTACGTGGTGTCTGTGTCTGTTTCTAATGCACTCAAAGGGAGAGTGATTAGATGTTGAAAAGGCTATTTTACAACCATATAAAATATGGGTGTAATTGGGGTGTGTTAGAATATTTTGGACGACCAGCTAACTTGCTTTAATGTTTGAACGTCAGCTGTTTTTCTGCAGTTTACAGATCAGTTTAAAGATCTGTTCCTACAACTATGCACCCAGGTCAGAGAAAACAATAAAGTACTGTGTCCTGGAGCATGTTAGGAATTACAGTTTCGCACAAGGGTCGCAATTCAACATAATACCTGCAATTGAATTAGCCTTCAAATAAGAAAATATTAGTATAAAGCCCCAAAACTGAAAAATCAACAACATTAGTAACAAAGACACTCACTTGCATGTATAAATAACTTCAAATAATCGGTTAATAAGTACCATATTTATCTTCAAAACACTAATTTGTAAGAAGAGGAACATGAATAACAGTATATTAAGTTCCCGACAGCATGCTAGCAGCCATGACTCAGCTAGAATGCTCGGAGAGATGCGTCCTATCTTGGAAACCCACTGCTGATCCTCCAGCTCATCAACACAGACTCAGGCCGTCCATGTGTCCCCGGCCTGGGGCTACGTCTGCCTCCTGCCTACCTCTTTGTTCTTCCAGAGTCCTGATTGGAAACATTGCACTGTCATTTCCTAATTGGACTGTCTTAACCACTTTCATCTGCGGGTTGAAAGGCGAGCAGGTATGGCCATAATCTAATAACCATGAACCTGGAGCCAGGTTCCGTACACACATGCGTGTGTGTGTCTGTTTGTGTGTGTGTGTGTGTTATGGATGCTCACTGAGTCAGGGTTTTCCATACGCCCATGGAAGAAGTGAGTTAGAGCACAGCAGAGCCTGCTGCTTACTCATGGCGGCGAGCACGATACCTGCTATGACTGCTGTTGATGTTATCGTAAGCCTGTCAGTTAGGACCATTAGAGTGATGGACAGACAAAGAAGGAAGGAGTATGTGTTGGCCGTGAGGGCGAACTGAAAAGAGCAGAGTCCAGGTCCTGTGGTTTCTGTGTTAGTGGAAAGGATCCTTTTCAATAGGAACATGTTAACAACAAACACAGAGTAGCCCCTTATAGCCTTAGAAGGGGTGGATGATACACAATACAGAAGTAGTGGAGAAACTTGTAACCATGGACTGAACCTCGACTGAATGATACTTGGCATAAATCTTGATAATGTCAAATCTGAGCTCTATTGGGTTTTTAATTCACATTTTTAAATCTCAGTACAAGGTTCACTTGCAAATAAATCAGTGGTGTCCAGCTACTTCAAACGTTTCGATAAATCATTCCCATCTAGTACCAGTCAGCCATGAAAAAACACGTCATAAAAGTACAGAGAAGGCAGTTGCCCCTTGACCCCTGTTAAAAGTTTCGATAGGCATTTTAAATGGAGACTAACCACATAGACCTGTGTGTATTTTGTGATCGAACCATCTCAGTTTGGGGCCCTGAGTATTCGGTTAACATTTATGAGAGTGGCCCACATGTCTGGCAGGACAGGGGGGTCACAGTGTGTGTGTGTGTGTGTGTAGTCCATCAGGTTCAGTAGAAACACACCCTGTATAGAATCCTCATATGGCTCCAGGATAGTGTGCGACTGCATTGTCCCCCCCCCTACTCCCTCCCTGGGGCCGGGGGGGGGTGAGGAGGGAGGAGAGGGGCGTGTGGTGGTGTCGTAAAGGCCCCTATCTCAGAGCTCCATAGCTGGGTTCAGCCAACACTGACCCCCCCTGAGACTCCCAGGACCCAAGAAACACAAGGGGTCACGGCCAAACCTATAAAACCCTCCCTATCTTCCAGCCCTTCATCAGCATCCCTCCAGCTCGCCCCGCCATGCCTCTTTTCACACACTCATACACTCGTTTTCTAAATAAGGGCATGTTGAGTCTATTGGCACTCAGGAATATCGAGACACTCGTAAATCAGGGAAGAGCAGGGAGGGACGGAAGGTATTCTTGGCAAGTGCGGTGTTATCTGATAAAGGGGAGTGTAACCGAAATTCCTCAATGAGTTGTTTTCGTGAGCGGAGAGAGGAGCAGATTAGGAGTGCCAGCACATTCGGAAGGTCTATGCGGTGGCCCGTAAGTCACTGCCGGACCATGAGAAGATCTGCCCCGCTACATCTCACTTGGTCTCTTCCTGTATTTGTCTGGGGGTTGTTTTCAAACACCCACCCCCTGGTGTTTCCTGCAGTTATTCTTGGTGGTAAGCCTGTCCCACTCTATGTGATTAATAAAGTTCAGAGGAGAGACGTTTAGGGTTGGCTTTTAATGCTTATCAATATCAGGAAGGGGAACAATGGCGGACATCAATCTCCCAGCATTCCTTTGTGAGAGGCATCGGTCAGGGGGGCGGCTGGGAGTGGAGGGCCTGGTTTGACTGATGGATGGAGGGGGGCGGCTGGGAGTGGAGGGCCTGGTTTGACTGATGGATGGAGGGGGACGGACCTTCGCTGCCGCTGCAAACTCTCCCCCAAATTCCTCGTCCGTCGCCCCGAACTGGCATGGCAACAGGGGGACGTTACTCTCTCTTCCTGGCTCACACACACACACACACACACACACACACACACACACCTACAGGACACAGACATACAGTATAAATATTTGGTCACGCTGCCTTTGTGGTCATCGGTGTTTGTATGTACCTACCAATGTGGTTTATATGTATTGGGGATTAGTTTATTCTGACAGATGGGGCTTTTAGTTTAAGTCTCAAGGTGCTTTGGCTTAATTAGTCCAAGCTGTGTTTGGAAGCCTGGGTCCTCTCTGTGCATGCCAATGTACACTGCGTCTTCAACTTAGGACCAAAGCCTTAGTGAAGAAGAAGAAAAATCCTAATGTTATATGTTTAAATAATCATAAAGCAAGGCCCTGGTCTGGAGTGGGCTTACGGTTGATTCTTAGTTGTTCTAGTGAGGCTTAATAGGGGAAAATTTAGTAAATGCTCGTCCAAATGAAAACCAGGGTGTATTGTCAAAATGCATTACATGTCAAGGTTCGATTTCACCTCTCCCATTCGTTCCAGAAGGCCAGTAAGCTGTCCTAAGAGCTGGGCCTTCCTTGAAATGCTGTTGAACCATCACAACTCTCTCAAAGTGTTTGTGTTTGAAGCATTACTGGTCAGCTTCATCAATTACATTCTTGGCAGCTGCTGAAACAGAACTGAATGTATTTAAGGGTGGTGCCCAGTTCAGATACTTAGAATGGCTTGTGGGGTGCCGTGGGGTGCTTTGAACTGGCCCCTATTTCATCTCAGCTTAACATTCATTAGAATACCGCAGACATAAATGCAATAGATAGTATGCTCCAACAGACTGTTTTGACATCTTAAAATGATTACAGAGGTAAAGAGCCCTGTTAATATTGGAATAAGTGTGCGTTTTAAAGTGCCTTTTTGGAAACAGGCATCCAGCTTCGTGGCGTTAACTTGTGGAATTCCAGACTGTGTTCTTGCTTGGTATTAATTTGCGTAATCAGGGGTACCAAGAGGCCAGTTTTTACAGACAGCTGATGTCAGATCATGCATCGCCGCACATAAACAATGTTACTTTACACCATCGCCAGAAAAAAAACGTTCAGCTCCTCTGGTCCCTGTGAAAACAGTTCTCAGACAGCCTTTCTTAATTAGTATTAAATGTCTGGTGCGTTGTAAGAGGCAAACTGAGTCGTGGAGTAGAGGTTGTTAAAGTATGGCCAGCTGAGATGATTGCGGACCTAGATGACCTCAAATATCACAGGTGAATCTTCAGTCTTTTTCATCTTCTGATTTGCTTGTCTCCACTGGTTGCTGTGCCTACCTGGCTGCCTGTTTGCCATCCTGTCTGTCTCTTCATTCCTGAGGGCTTGTGCTTGTCTATCAACCTGTGTCCCCTCATTGTGTTTGGTGTGGTCTATTTCTGTCTGTGTCCACACCCGCTATTCTGTGTGGAGGAACCTTCAGCTTAGCTTGTCTCAGTACACCTGAATCCTATTTTCCTATATTTCAGCTGTGTTTACTTGTCAACGGGGCAGAACAAACAGTCTACTGTCCCTGCCCAAGGATGTGTCTCCTTTTCTGGATGACTTATTCCACCTCATCCAGTGTGTGTGTGTGTTTGCTCTGAGCCGTCGATGGTGTGTGTTTGGAGAGCACGCCCTTTCCTGTAACCTGGGAGATTAATTTCACTGCTCCCTCCCTCATCTTCTTCTATGGTTCAGTGCCCTGAAGGGGACAAAAGAAGTGTCCTTCACACGAGCATCCTGTTGAAACCATCAACACACCAAACTAGAGGCAAACGAGTGCAAGCTGACTAGTTTTTGATCAGTTTGTGGGTGTCGGGCGGGGCGGGCGGGGCGGGGGGGGGTGGGGTTAAGAGACAATAAATGGAGAACATCAGCCAAAACAAGACCATCTGCACTGCAGGACACTTAAAAGTAGTACATTAGGTCTAGCGACTGTGATCACTTTTTCATCGAGTCAGTGTGTGCTTTGGAAAACATCCAGCTTCCTCTAATTGAGGAGAGTAAGATGGTTTTCACTTATTACCTTTCTCCTTCCCTGAATAGATCCCCGCTGTGGCTCATTTGCCTCATTTGAGATTTTGGATATAAACGATACAACATTATCCTCCCTCAATCTCTACAAGACATCTCCCCACCTGCGCTTTCACCTCTTGACTGCACTCCTTGGTGATTGTCCTGGATTTCCTGCGTTGCTGAAAGCCAAGAAGTACCTAATTTATATGCAAATCATCTCAAATTTGGTCGCACAGTTGTTGAAGGCTCCTGTGGTAATTTTTCAACAGTAGAATGAGTAAAGGATTATGCAATAATTATTACACACAAGATAGGTATGGGAAATAAACGTCCCTGAATGTGTAAATGATGGAACTATGAAAAAAAAACAAGGAGAGATATTTAGACTCTCTACCAGCAGAAGAAAACCTCTGCCTTTTGTTGCTTTGCCATTTACAGTCAATAAAAGTATCTTCTTGCCTTCCCAAAGGTCACCCAAGTCCTAGATCTCTCCATAAATCTTAATTGATGTTTGGGTCTCTCAGAAGCAAATAAATGTCAAGTCATTGTGCCTCTGTTAAAACAAGATTAAAGGATAAGTCTGACCTCCTTCCATTGTGTTAATTATCCAAACAAACCGCAAGGCTTGAGTAAGCTTGCCCCTGTTTTCAGATACCACGCCAAATTAAGGCATTTGGATTATTAATGATACAACAACATTGAGACCTACCAGATTACAGCCTCGCCCGGGGCCTTTGATCAGACAATAAATATTTAGATTTGCCATGGCAAAGATGGAGTTGTCTATCTGCCCTTTCTCGGCACAGCGCTGTGGGAACCGAATTAGCTCTAGCCTTCTCTCTCAAACGCCTGCATTTTTGGTTTTGTTTTTGTGCCTGGTTTCAAAAGGAATGTGATGTTTTTAATTACACACCGTGAGTAGGCTCGAGGGGAAGACTCCTTTTTTAATTTCTCGAACCCCCTCCGCCGGAGCTCCCGGCTCCCTGGCAGGTCTGAAGGCTGGTGTGTGGGGGGCGGGGGGGAGGGGGGGCGGGGGGGAGGGGGGGCGGGGGGGAGGGGCGGAGGGGGGGAGGGGGGATAGTAGCGGGGGAGGACTGAGGTCCCTGACTCCCAGAGGTTACCAGGGCCGGCTGGTTCTCAGACTCCCAGTCCTCAACCCCCTCCTGCCCCCATCGGGGTTCTCATCTGTGGGCTGTCCCCTCTGCCCAGCAGACATGCCAAGGGCCTGGATGGTGGGAAGACATAAGAGGTTAGGAGGGGGCTAATTGTGCAACTACAATTAAATTGTAAAATGCGGATTATTTTAGACCCAGAACTGTCAATCAGTCTGTCAGTGCACCATGTTAAGTTGATGGGAAGGTTGTGTTTATTGGTAATCAGGGCAGGTCTGAATGGTTTTGGAGACACGTTGCTCATAGCTCAATCTCAGGTTCAGAGTACTTGACGCTTGCACGGTGCTGTGCCTTGTAGACGGATGAGGAGTCACCAGACTGAGGACCGTCTTCCTGCAGGCACACAGCACAGTGCTCAGAAACCACATCAGATAGCACAGGACGTTTGCATGAGAGGTGTAGGTATACATGGAGTCCGGTGGCTGAGCGGTTAGGAAATAGGGCTAGTGATCAGAAGGTTGCCGGCCGTGCAAAATGACGTTGTGTCCTTGGGCAAGGCACTTCACCCTACTTGCCTCAGGGGGAATGTCACTGTACTAACTGTAAGTCGCTCTGGATAAGAGCGTCTGCTAAATGACTAAATGTAAATGTATACTGCAGGTGTAAGGTCTCAGAGTAGCTGACTTTCTGCTACATGTGCTCACTCCCTCAAGGGCAACATAAGACACTAAGGAGAGAGGGAATAAGAGAGAGACAGAGGGAGTGAAATGCTGAATGCTTCTGTATAACTGCACAGGTACCTGCCTGACATGCACCAACACACGCACACACACACACACACACACACACAGTGAGTACGGTGTGTTCCAAAGAACCATTGACCTTCTGTGTCAGAGCCCGCCACAAAACAAGACATCAATAACCTGAAAAGTGATATGGCGCGAGCGGAAATCACCCTGGCACACGGGGGAGGCTGAATGGCGGTTTAGAACACAATCGCTACGTTCTGTAAAAGGAAGGGATGTGCAGCGGTATTGTGTGGGCAACAAAAGCGGACTGTAAAGTCTAGGTAATAGACTCTGGGTAACAGAACAGCCCCACCAACTTATAGAGATATACCTCTCCCTGAACACAGCTATTGTCCCCCCCCCCAAAAAAAAAAACCCACAGCATTGTGGCTGAGGGCCAGTGTGTGTCAGGTAACAGGCTGTTGGTGGGGGAGATCCCATGGAGATAAAACTGAATAGGAAGGAAAGAGAGAGGGAGGGAGGAAAGCAAATGGGGTGGAGAAGGAGGCAGGGATGGGGGGTGTTGGAGAGAGAGAGAGGGAGAGGGACACATAAGACACAGACGAGAAATCATAATTGTTGACAAGGTTCTTTTTTGTTTAATTTGATTGCTTTCCTCTGGGGCGGAGTGAGGCCTTAATCCATTCCGTCGGTCGACAATGGAACTGTCAGAAAGGGATGACACCTCTATGGACTGAGTTGCAACAGAGCCTTCACATGCTCTGGAAACAATCTCGCAACACCCAGAAACCGCACCCGCTACGGGTTTAGCATAACCCACAGCTTCCAATACACTCCTCCTCCTCCGTACCTCCCCTCCTTTCCTTCCTAATTTCCTTCTTTCTTAATTTTCTTCCTTGCTTCCTTCCTTCTCTTTGTCTCATGCAGACAGGCCATGATGAGCCAATGTGGGGGAACCACTGCAAGGGAGCCTTCAAGAAACCATCTGGCCCAGAGCAAGTCTCTCATCGTGGGCCAACCATAACCAGGGACCCCTGCCCTGGTCCTCTTCCATCTGGGGACTGGACTGAAGTAGGTGTAGACAACATGCATAGATAACCTGTCCACATCGCAATAAAAAGCAGAACAATAGTGAATCTGCCCTTTCTTCATGGCACCCTATCATTCAGGCCCATGCTTGGTCTTGGGCCAGGAGGGTACGGAGCCAAATGATGCCCAAGAGGAAATGAGCTCATGTTTAGAGGATGCAGGACACATCGGTAGAAGATCTGTGTCCTCCAATAGGCTACCTCTGGTTTCTTCCTCCCACCCTTCGCGTCAGCCTGATCTGGACGAGCACAGTTCGAATGACTTCATCTACATTCACTTCCCTCTTTGAAGAGCCAGGGATGATGCTTTCCCTCTCTCCCGCAGGCAAAGATCTCACGCTTGGAGGAGACCTTCACATCTGTCCTCTTAAAGATGGACATAGGTTCACTGAGCGTGCTCACATCCCACAGAATCTGCCCAGCATCCTGAGAACAGGTGGGGGAGGAAGAGGAGGAGGAGGAGGAGGAGGAGGAGGAGGGGGAGGAGGAGGAAGAGGAAAAAAAGAAACTAAAGGACACACGTTGTTCTCATCCCAACCATGACCTCTTCTCTCTCACTGTCTTCATCTCTCTCTCTGTCCCTCATTCCATCTTTCTCTCTCTCTCTCTCTCTCTCTCTCTCTCTCTCTCTCTCTCTCTCTCTCTCTCTCTCTCTCTTTCTCTAGATCTCTTTCATTCTCTCCCTTTGGTTCAGGCTCGGTCTTTTAGCAAAGTTCAGACAACATGTGGCCTGAGGGAGGGAGATCGCTGACTAAACAGATGACGTTTCGTTCTGAAAAAGACAAAAAAACACAAAGATGGAAACTGTTTCCAAATGAGGCTGGAACTGTGTGAGATATCAGATCAAGAAAGACAGATTGATAGAGAGAAACACAACCGCATTTCCTGCCTAATGATTTATTTGTGTGTCTGTTGTCCAAATCACGTCAATGGGTGCGTCTCCCCCCGCTCTGAGCTGAAGTGTTCGAATGTTTTGGGCTGAACAGCCTGGATTTCAAAGCGGGGTAAAGCAATTTCAGAATGAGTCAGAATGAATCAACTAATTGCAATGACATCCTGAGAATATTATGTCAAGGGTTGACAATAATAAGCTACAAATATGTATTCTCTCAGAGATAAGTAAGTCCAGGTTGTTAGACTCAATATTTGTCAATGAAACAGGCCATGGGCAAGTGGATTATTTTCTTCTTTTGGCCGTTAAAGATCTAGCAAGTTGTTTGAAAAGGGTTCTTAGCTAACTTAAAACATTTTAAGTATTATTTTAAACATGCCTTTCAGTCATATCACCATTTCACCTGCTCTATACTTCAAACTGAAAACAAGGTAAACACTACAGTTGCCATGTCCAGTGACAACACCAGCTTTTAAACAGCCTGCTACTCTGGGCAGAATTAGACTTGACTAAGAAAGGACACAGTAGGAACACAAGCCATTCAAAATGAATGTTCATTTACTGTTTACAAAACAATAAATGAGGAAAGTCCAACAGAATGAAACCACATCATACTGCATGCACAGGGCAGTAAAAAAAAATATATATATAATAACAATATAATTAATTAGAACTGTAATTAGAACTGACAGTAATTGAATGATGTTAAGTCAAAAATGTAATTATGCAAAACATCAGTTCTTGAAACAGGTTACACAGTGGGGTAACATGATAACCCATGCTTGCATGTGTTGTTACTGAAGCTTTGATAACTTTATGACTGCAGTGTAGCAGGCTCCAAAGAACCTCAAGTATATTGGGTTTCTTTTACCAGCGCTTGTGAGCAGCGTCTGAGTATGAAGTGCTTGAAAGAGTACACTTTGTAGGGGGTTAAATATTGGCCAAACAACCAAATCGAATTCCCCTATGGTTAGAAGGAAGATGAGAAACTGAACAGTGTATTAGCATGAACCAAATAATTCCAATACAAATATAATTATAGTTATTTGACTCTATGGGTTAAATCAGAGCAAGAATGGTCAAAGTAAGGTTAAATGAAATATACATTTAATAACATTGCAAATGAATGAAATCAATTACAAGGCAAACATGTTACAAAATGAAGATTAACTCTTACCTACGCTACCATGATTATTGTAAACCAGAGATAGAAAGCAAGATGTGAGGAAGGAGTAGGGGACAGTAGGTCAAGCCAGAGCCGAGTAGAAGGTCTCATGAGATCAAGAATCCACAGAACAATGCTTCAATTCCTTTTATACACAAGAACAACCAATCAGACCAAATCTTGACCCTTACTCATCAACATATGACTAGCAATGCTACAGGAAGTTACACAATGATGTGTGAGAGCCATCAAGTTGAGACCCTGTCGAGCAACTCCAGATATGAGCATATGAGAAGTGGGGGCAGGTTGACACCCAGCCTTACAACTTCATCTCCTTTATATGTGAAGCCATAAAGAAAAGACTGACAAACACTTACAAAAATATGTAATCGAACGGAAGGACCCACCCAGCCCTTACCTGTGTCCCATTCAGACAGCGATGTGTAAAACAGGATATCATTAGTGTATTAAAAAGGAAACGAGGCTTACAAACAGGCAAAAGCCTGCTATTAAAGATATAAATACTTTATTGTGTTGGTGGTCTGAGTTTGAATGTTGAGATAACAGGTTTTACATGCCTCAAATTCCCCAAGGCATGCACTGCACTGTGATGTACACTCGACATGAAAAGATGTTCGCGTTCAGCAGCGTTGACGCCCTGTCTTGCACACTCACTTGCAAAAGTTCAAGAGAGATGTAAAGACATGAAAGGCACCCCCCCTAACCCTCAATTACTATTCTGTGCGTCAGACAAAGGAGGAAAACTCGGAATTAATGGTCTGTGACACTTTCAACTTCCTTTTCCAAATCCCATTTGATTGTCTGTCTGTGTGTGCGTGTATGTGATGATATACATCCTGGAAGGCAGGCTGACACTGCAAATCCCTCGACGATATTCTTCATTAGTAACGTCTGGTGCGATATGTCTTAACCTGACCCTATCCTACACTCCTCCTCCCAAGAGACGACAAAGCTTAAATTAGAATATATTTATCAGCTTCAAGGACAAGCCAAGGAGATGAGATTTAAATGAAGTTTTGGTGGAGAGGGCCAAGGAAAATCAAGTTGACTTTTTGTCAGAGCTATGCATTATGTTGATGATTATTCCTCCAAGCTGCAAGGGTCTTGTTATGGTCATTACAGAACCTTGGCCAAACATTTCTGTATGTAGATTATTCCAACATTTACAGACCAATGTTGGGGGTTGATCTGAATGAAGAATGACAAAGATACACAAACCATATGAGTTATTTCACCTCAAGACAGTGATGCATTACAGATGTAGGAAAGTATCCTGTATTGCAACATTTCAGAGGAGTCAGTCCAAGAATAAGTGTACAAGAATTACAACCGTAAGTCCAGGTTCCACATCGCTTAACTCTCACGGATACACATTAAGAGGATTAGGGGCTGCTGAACAAAGTTCCAGATTATTTTTTACTCAGTAGTGTGCAAGCATGCAGAGCAGATGTGCTGTACTGCAGGCTTGTCTAACTGCTAACTAACTTTTCTAACTAACGCCCAGTCTAACTGCCTGGACACTTCCAAACCACCTAGTCCTCCAGCATCCCTGTCTGCTAAGGCCTTAATTTTTACCTCCCTGTCTTAAAGAAGAAGACACCCATCAATACAAATCTCATCGATGAAATTCCCTTCCTGCTTTTCTCCCATCCTTCTGTCCTTCACCCAAGGACAGCCAAAAGCAATGTTCAGTCATTTCAAGGCCACTGCTGCCAAGTCCAACTGCTCACCCCATGCCCTGGCCTGGAGACAGGACACTGATCTGTTCTTCATGGTTTCATATTGGGGTTCTTGTGAGCCCCAATGTAAAACCCATGTTAGCACGTGGAGAACACAGCAAACTCCACACAAAGCCCAGGATACAGCCCACTTGAACAGTTCCCTGGGCCGGAATCGAACCCAGGACCTTCTTGCTGTGAGGTGACAGTACCCATGTGCCACCATGTCTGTGTCTTTGGCTTTGGCCTTCCTACTTGCATCCATGTTCGGCCTCCACGTCCATGTTCAATTGTCACACTTGACTGTTCCCTGAGTCTCACATCCAAATCTTAACAAATCCCATTCATCCAACGGTTCCTCTCCTCTCCTTACGATGGCCTCATCCCCCTCCCTCTGCCAGTCAGTCGTTTATAAACACGTCTCCCTCCCAGCCGCCCAAACGTGGCCCAAGAAAAACCACGCCATGCATAAACAGGAAAGCCGATGAATGGCCTGACCTCCGCGCCCCACCCCCCCCGTCCTGCATGCCAACCGCCAGCCTCTGTCAATCACGTCCTGTGAAGACAGACGTCTTTACATACTTGGGATGTTTACAGTGCCACGTTCCTGTGTTTGATCTCCAAATGTGCCGACGTTCCATAGGAACATCAGGATGTGCTGTACCCACCGCTGGGATGAGAGACTGGCGCTGGAATGTTCCGGAATTCGTATAGATTCCACCAGGTTTCAAAGTAACAGTTAGAGGCAGAGACTTCATAGTGTGACTTTTGAAAAGTTAGTGGGTGGTACTGAAATATATTTCTATTTGTTTTAAACTGTGTCCTCCATCCGAACGCTGGTGGAGCCACATAGGGTACACAGACCTGAGGTAATGTTTGCAAATAAAAGGGTGTGCAGACTGATCGTTATCACATCCACAAAATAAAGTAATTCGACAGTTTGTTTGCTTTTTTAAAATTCTAAATGATTAGTCATTCTTGGGTTGAGGGCGGGAAATGGATTATTATCATTCGAGCCAAATATTTAATGTTCCCATTATTTGAGTGCACGCATAAACAAATGCGTCACAAGCAATTCATTGCGCGTACAATAACACAAAGACGTTTTCCCACAGTGTAGCTGGAACTGGCAGGGCTGAAGGACTCAGAGTAGGTGAGGTTCAGTGTAGGTGTCCTCTGAGGCACCAGACCACCACCACAGAAGAACACCACGGGTCCAGGACCACACTACAGAAGTAACTAATTACCCACATAACCGAAGGCCAGGGCTCAAGACAGATTTGGTTCTGGGTTTCTTGAACTGCCAAAGCTGCCAGTTACTGTAGTCTGACATAGAAATAAGCTACACAGAATGGAAGACATGAGTGTTGTAACGTCTAACATCGGAAACAACCTGAGAATTTACAAAATGGAAAGCCTTGCCGTTTACATACATGGCATAGTGCTCTATAAATGAATGTGCTCGACTGACAGATTGCTGTTCTTTTTTGGATAGCCTTTATTTATTGCGGTTCTAGAAATAAATCATGTAGAAAAACATTGTGTGTGGCATGAAAAATATCATGTACACCCAAACTGTACACTATAGAGACAGACATAAAGACCCCGGTGACATCATCCAAGCGGGAGGCCTCCTACACATTCTACAGCCCATACGCGCAAGAACCTCAGCCAAACCACATGACCGGCCACTGCACTCGACTCAGCATCCACGCAGGAGTCACGGAAGAGTCATTGTGTCAAACAGAGGTAAGATGAACTGCTACACCACAGGCTAGATATCATTCCAGGGATCAGAGAAGCAAGGCTTGTATCTCCACAGCAGATCCCCGGAGCCTTCCAGGGAGCAGAGGCCACAGAGAGACCCCACTGATAGCATCTTCATTCTTCCAGCATGACGTAGACATCCAGCCAGGACGCACAACCACAGCTCTGATGGGCTCCAGGGACGGCTGGAGGAGCTGAACTCGGGGGGAGGTGGGGGGACGGGACGGAGGGGCGGAGCGCTTCAGACCGGAGTCAAACGTGCGAAGACAATATGTCAGCAGTGCTGCGGAACTTCTGCTTCAGAGGAAACGGAACTGCCCTGCAGTGAAGGCAACCACACTCGTCGTTATTACCTCGTTAAAATAAGAGCGTAGGTGCCGGCTATTCGTCAAACAGGACTTCCCTTGGATCTCCAGCGAAAAGTGGTGATACATCATCCAGAATATGATCTGTGCCATTTTAGGAAGCCATTTAGTTAAACTACCGGTGAAGCTGATTGGATCAGGGTCGTTTCCGGTGACTGGGGGCAGCAGTGGGTTGCTATTTCCAGTACTGGGTAAGGACAGAGGAGCTACAGGCCATCATGGCTGATACCATCATGGGAGAAAAGCCTGGTCCAGCGCCAGGGGTTAGGCTCAGAATAGCAACTGCTGCTTAGACATGTACATGCTCAAGCCTAACCTGGACCAGGATTGAGAATCATCCATGACTAGACATCATACAAGTACACAAGCGCAAGCGCACACACAAACGCACACACACGCTCACACACACAGCGCTAATAAATCAAGCTTGCTCTGCGGGGGTGTTTAAAATGAGGCCTAATGTCCGTTGAGCAAGCATGTCAATGTTGTGTTCCAGTATTGGTTTACAGTCCCTCAGTCACACATCCTGGCTTGGTCCCTGGCCCGAGAAAGCCTCCAAATCAAAGCCATGTACTATGAAGTGACGCTGAGACATTTCGCTTTTCCCTGAAATACTCTTCAGAAGACTGAGGAGAGACTTGCGGCAGATGGGACTACTTCTTCACATCAGTGAGTGGGCCCCCTCTAGCTCGGGGCCCTGACCATGGATCCAGGCTCCCATCCATCAGAAGCAGAGCCAGAGCTGTGTGTCAGAGAGATCTGGGGGCTGGGGGTCCATGTGGGGCGGGCGGGGCCCGTAAGGCTGACAGCTTGATGTTATTTCCATCGGATTTGTAGTTGGAGGTCTACGTCGTTAGCATACTGTATGTGTTCCAGCAGCTGTCTCGCTACAGACGTAAAGACAGGTGTCAGGGGGGTGGTGTGAAGATCGGCCGGGATATTACCCCTGGTGGTCATCCTGCACTGGCTTCCCTGAGCTCATTTTCTATGCGATTATTGGTGTGTGTGTGTGTGTGTGTGTGTGCACGTGTGTCCCAGTGTGTGCGCACACGTGTGAAAAGGTGTCTGTTAAGTGCTTGTCGGAACACATGTCTCTTCGAAGGTGTGTGTGTGTGTGTCTGTGTTTTCACCTTGCACAGATGCACCCCCCCCCTCTAACCTCTGGGAGGTCGTGCTGTTGTCCACCCCTTCCTCTCTGGGGCACCTCGACAGAACCCCCTCCCTGACGCTGCAGTGTGGGGAATGACTCGGAGCAAATGCTATGCAGTGTGACATCTGTAAACCATAACCACAAAAAAAACATGGCTGCAGACTTATTTTCTTGTTGTAAGGAGGCCACAGAGATTGCAGTCTTCTCAGAGCCTGATGCAGCGAGACAGACACTGTGAGTGGCAGCCTCTGTTTTAGTTGACTTTCAGAGATGTCACACTTAGTGACATTCGAAATAGGCTACGTGTTGTGTCGGTACCATACACACGCTAGTAATAAGAGACTTTAGGATTGTAGCTATTCTTAATCAGCTTTTACACTGTCGTCTTGCAAGATGGTATGACCCTTGAAATTCCTGAGCTGTTTCCCCTCTAATTATTTCAATTGTGTCTGAGCCTGTAATGGTGCCAGTGTGGAGGGCCTTCATTAAGTGGCGGCTGGCTCCTTCAAGGATGACCTGTTGCCGTCGGCAGTCAGGCACACTTCCCAAACCAGCCTACAGCCCTGTCTGCTTCACAGCCATGCGTAAAAGCACGGTGGCATTTCATTTACTGTAAAATAGCATGGAATTCGGAAGATAAACTTGCTGATGACAAAAAAGATAATACAAACTAGACAGGGTGCAATTTCGGGGGAAATTCTGAGGTGTTCATGCGGCCACAGCAGCTAGTTTTTATTTTTTTCACTATATCGCTGACAAATCTATTGTTCATGGGTTTACTTACATTTTGAAACAGATGTCTGTATATTTTAAATAACTATATACTTGCAAGAGGGAATGGTAATATGTGTCAGTTCTCTGATGAAGTATTTAGCCAATTGGCTAGTAGTAGCTAGCTGGCTACCGCCTTTGTTACTTGTAGCTAATAGATCCGGTGTTAGAGAACTAGCGCAAGTACAACAGTACATAGTTAGTGCCCATGCTAGAGAGCAACCACACCTAAAAAACGACTTTATAAAGCATTTCAGAAAACATTGCAGAGCGCTTGACTACTTAAACATAAACATAAACAGTCTCCAAGGTAGACAAGCTGAGGCTAAAATAGAAGAGGACACATTTAGCCTGGGGATCTCTCTGCATGCAAACCTATCCCTTAAATGTGACCATACAAGCTGGGATGCCTAACGTAGTCAAAGAGGCAATGACATTCAATCACAGTGAACCTGTATACAGTTCACTCACCTGACCCAGAGAGGGAGTAACAGCAGATGTCTTATCAGAGCTAAGCTAGGTGGAGGATCTGTGTCAAAAATGCCAGTAACCAACAACAACACCCATGCCTCAGAACCTGAGACTGGCCTTGCAACTCTAGCTCTCTGGCCGACTTAGGGGCAGTTTTAGCGAAGTAAAACACAGACTCCTGAGCTGTTTGGTGAAACCCCACCTCTGTTTCCTACTTTCCTGCTATCTCAGTTGCCATTCCTGTCAGCCACATGGTAATTGAAGTGTACTTTTTCCCTCTTGGCTAGTCTGCCAAACAGGGAAAGCCCTGTGGATTCATAGGCACTGAACCCTAATAAGCCTAATAGTGGTGGTTGATGTAAATGACCCCCGTCACACATGAGGGACTGTGTTTATGTCTGCAACGCCGGGATAACAACCCTCCACTCCTTTATCGGGGTGCATGTTTGTTGTGGAACGCAGCTCTGCACCAGATCTTATCTCCACCACGGTCCTGTAGCCACCCTGCCGGGCCAGCAGCTTGGGCCACTCAGTGCTGGTACTGGAGTCTGGTTATTAGACAACTTGTTGTTGTTGTTTTTCTTTTACTCTGCTTCCTCCTGTGCACTGTAAATGCTTTCCCCTTGAAATGATACACGTCCCACTTGAGAATGCTGTGCTGTTTTGTTAGCAGATTTGCCCTAAGTGAGGATTCATTGGGTACTTTCAAGGTTACGAGCTAATCACGTTGGCTTATTATTCATGGGACTATATTTTGCAAAGGAACAAATAATGTATAGAAAATTAGAGGGTTTCCCTGGGGCCAAACAATGCCTTGCAGTTCGTTCCCACAAAACCGAAACTCTGTTTAAAAAAATACCCTCAAAATGTTAACCCAAATAGCACTTTGCACCTCAGCGGGAATGAAAACAGAGCAGGGAACTTGTCCTGACATGGACCAAACTAGCCATGGTGAACCCCGCAGCTCTGGTGCCTCACACAGCGAGCAGTGTGTAGCTAGCCTCCTGTATAGCTGTCCCACCGTACCTGTCAGTGGCCGAGCTTAGCTCTACTGACAGACACAATCAGTGAGCCCGCATCTGCAGACCTGCTTGGATCGCAGTCACATCCTCCTGCAGTGCCTGTCAGTGACCCCGTCTGACCCCATAACGCCCCTCCTCTCTGCAGGATCCATGTGAACACACATGGTCTCCACAGATCCCAGCACTGAGACCCACACAGGGGGCATCTCTCACAGAGAAGCTCCTTGCAGCCAACTTGAAGTAGGAGAAAAGCCCTTTGTTTACAAAGGTATGCACTGGGTGCATTCCATGCCAGTTCTCACCAATGCCTTCCTGCTTCCTCCCTCTCCACTACTCTGGGTATCAAACGAAAACAAACAAGTCAAATGTCCTCTTCCTGCCAGCACACTGAATAGAAATGACCCCAGTGGAAAACGACTGTCGTCCCTCCAACTTTAGCGAGACAAAGACGAGAGAGAGGGCTGTTTGGAGAATACGCAAGGCCTCTCTCATCGAGCGCCGCGGCCCGGAGGAGCGGGAGGCAAAAAACTTCCCTCGTGATTCAGCATGTCATTTTGCAAGTCTTAATAAAAACAAGCGAGGGGGGCGGGGGGGGGGGGGGGGGGGAACTGACAGGTCCAGGAGAGAGGTGTGCCAAGACTCATTTACACCCCTTCCAACCCCTCTACCCCACCTTCTTTCTCTTTATTCCTCTCCTCCCTTGTTCCTTTACTCCCTTGCTAGCCAGGCTGCCCTGGTCTGAGGCACCCTGCTGTGAGGGCCTGAGGTCTCTGAGATGGTCGTATTGAAACCATGTGAGATGAAGCAAGCTCTGGATTCAGCTTTCCAAATGAGCTAACCTCGCGAAACCTTAGATGACTACAATCTGGAGCATGTGCAGAAGTCCCAACGCCCAACCCGAGCAAAAACTACAGATCTAAACACACACAAATGTTTTTCTCTCGTGTACACACTCCAGTTAACAGTGTATGACAAATAAACCAATTCCATCACAATCACCTGAGAGATCACACAGTGGAACTAAAAGCAGGTTCCAGAAATTAGGTCTTCAAAGGGACATTTTCGGGGAGTGGCACTTTGACAATGACAATTCTTTCTGGTATGTATACTCTGCTCTAACAGTTACACCCTTTCTCTGTAAAAAACCTTCCTAACTGACAATCCCATGTCATCCAATGTACACCTTAATGAAAATTAAACCCAGGAGGACATGATGTGGAATATTAGGTATTTGGCAAGCAGGTATATTTCCATCTGAGTCACATGGGGGTTTCCTTATGCTCTGTCTCGGTTTCTGTGAAGGAAAATCCATCCATCAAAACAGTGGAAGACAGAGAGTGGAACAGAGAGAGAGAAGAGATGGGGATATTGGTGGTGAGTGACAGGGGTAAAACACTGGGATTCTCTGTTTGTTTTCCTCTGTGACACACACACACACACGTTGTAATGGAAAATTACATTAAAATGTTTATTTCTGGAAGTAAGTGAATTAACGGGTATTTGTAGAAGTCGAAATGTTTGCCATCGTATGTGTATATCCGGACAGAGGTGACAGCAGCTGGCAGGCTGCCAAGCCACAGATAAAAGCAGAAGTGGAAGACGTATGTGACCTTGAGAAATGAGAACGTCCTAATGACTAAGAAACAAAAAAAAATACATCTTTTAGTTGAGTTTTTTGATACTGCATATGCAGTGAAGAGGTCTTCACTTGAGAATCATTCAGTCTCTCTTCCTTGATCAGTATAAATGAATTTCCACAACAGGCAGACAGACACACACAATCCAAGCGCTATTGTTTGTTTGTTTTGGGTGTAACTCTGAAACCATGATGCTGGGTCACACTTCACTTCAGTTAGAATTTCAAATGGCAGTCAGACAAACTGATGCCACATCCCATTGTTATTTCCCAGACACAAACACACACGTACACACACTGACAGTCAGACAAGAGCCGGCTTCGTTAGGGCTGGCTGTATCAACCTCCAGCCCAGCTAATCACACACACACACAGTGTGCAGTGAGCTCACCTATTCCACGAGATATTCCAAATTCCCATCTTCACGCCACCTACTTCCCAACACCACCTACTGGGCTCCACACAATGAGGCAAAAACATCCAACTTAACAGTTTTTTCCTACTGTTGCCACATCACAATGCTGGCAACACACATTTTAACTCCTATCATCCCATGAAAGTATTCAATATCAGACTTAAGCAGCTTTTCTTAAAATGTTTTAGTCAACTAACCAAACATATCTGTCTAGACATATATGCTTTTTTCTATCGCCGGGAGTCACAGACGAGACCAAAACTAAAGTTGACTCCAGAGCCCTTGGTATAAATGTTCAGGTTGAAACTGTAGCTTTGGCTGCTGTGGTCTACTGCCTATAAGACAAGCCCAGGTTGAACACAGCAGATTCCTGCTTGATCCAATGTAATCAATCTGCTCTGTTAGGCCCTGCTTGATCCTCCACCAGAGAATTAGTTCAAGATGGTTTGCGTTACTCCAGCCCCCTTTGAGGTGGCGCGGCAGTTGGGTAACCACGACAACAACGCGAAGCCAAGGCTCGACGACGAGCCGCTGAGAAGCACTGGGCTGGGTCGCTGACGCCATGTGTTACGGCGAGACACGAGAACACGAAATATTGACATATTTGATGGTCTTTATGTTGGGGGTTTGCCATTCCCACCAAGGACATGGTAAGTTAACAATGTGGTCCCTCTTCACACAAACAAGACCAGCAAGACAGATAAAGAGAAGGGGCGGGGGGCTGAATATACTGCAGTGCGCAACTCAAACACACTTGATCCTAAATCCAATCCATGTGTCCCTGAAACACACCAGTGTCTGATCGTCATATGTGATCAGGCACCAGGTTTCTGGGTGATCAAATCTACAGTATTCCTCTAATGTCTTCCCTCCAGGTCTAGGTAAGCACTGAGGCCAATGTGGTGAATGGAGGTTAAACAGAGGAAACAAGAGCGAACCGACCAGATGAAGGAAAAGGCCCTGCTCGCTGCCCATCAGGGTAAACAGCGTGATTGGAAGTCAGCAATTACAGTGTAAGGAGATAAAGAGCTGAAAGAGATAAGTGTGCCATGATTTGGCTGAATGGCTAAATCCCCCATAGGCTGCAGTGACTGCAGCTCCACACGCAGAGCACACGCAGGCTACAGGAATAGCCATGGGCCCCGACTCGGCCCCTGACCCGTCGTCTGCCCCGACGGCCTCTTCCCCAGCCGCTGTCTGTCACCCGGCCTCAGCCCCGGCCTCTAACCCAGTTCAGGCCCCAGTCACATTCTCTGACCCTGCATGTAGTCCGTAGTGTCAGAACAAAACATGAGATAAGAACTGTATCATCACTTGAACCCATAGAATGTTATTCATATTAGCTAATGGGGTTGTTGTTACTGCCTCAGAAAGTGACTCAGAATGGCATGCAGGCTTACCAGGAAACCCTTTCTTCTCTGTGCCAATGGGTTTCTCCACATCTCTCCCAGGTGACCAGTAACATTAGGGACTTCTAAGAAACACAGGAAAGCTAATCCTCTGGCACTCTTAATTGAGTTCTCATAAACACGTTTTACCGATTTCCACACACTTCCGCGGTAATCATTTTGAGGTATTTATGTACATATTTCAATGAGAAACATAAACCACAGAACTGGTGTTCTCACCAGTCTTGTGTTCTGTATTCCCAGTTCAGTAAATGTTAAAGGGCTGAAACATCAACAACACTTTATATGAAGTATTTCTTAGACATTTCTACAAGTTCAGTCTGATAAACCTATTGGGTCCATTGTTTAACTTTGTTAGTTTTGAGGGAGTGCCATACATATTTAACTAATATTTACATTTGACTATGAGGCAAATAATTTGGTATTTGCTTAATAAATCATTTCTGTGGACAAACCCAGAAAAAAAGTGGGAATGTGTGTGCTTGTGTTTGTTTGTGTGTGTGTGTGTGCTTGTTTGTGTGTGTGTCTGTGCTTGTGCTTGTGTGTGTGTGTGTGCTTGTATTTGTGTGTCTGTGTTTGTGTGTGTTTGTGTGTGTGTGTGTGTGTGTGTATGAGTACAATACACGTGTAAATGTTTGTGAGAGTTAGAGAGGGAGGAAAATCAACAGTGTGCGTTGGTGGGTGTGTGTGTGTTTGTGTTTAGGCCTGTGTATCACAGAGTCACAGAGAGTTTCTGTTGGCACGCTTCCCTGTTCTGCTCGGCCCTGCCAGAACAACCACACACTTAATCTCTCGCTCTCCTCCTCCTGCTCTCGCTCTCTCCTTTCTTCTCCCCGGCCCTCGTCTCTCCCTGAGCGTGACCTATTTCATCAAAGACAAAAGAAGCTCTCAAGGCCCGTGTAAAAGAAGACACTCTTCAGCAGTGTATAAACAGTCCAGGAGGTGCCGAGAAGGCCTTGAAAAGGCTGTGTGGGTGATTGCCTGTGGAAATGTCAGTATATAGGAAGGCCGCGGTTGATATTACTAGTATTTAGAAGTACTTTTTTTGTTCTTCCATCAAATCAAACTAAATCTTTTCTGAGGGACATTAGTACTTCAAAGAACTTGTCACAGAAAACTGATTGAATTAAAGACCTATCAGAGACAAAATGACTGTCTTTCACTTGAAGTCTGGTGTGACAGTTTCTGCAGTTCTGTCTCCGGGAAAATTAATTTTGAAGTCCAGCATCCAAGTCAATAAGCTCAACGAAGAGCATATGTTTTAAAGCAATGTTACATAGCACACTGCAGTGTTACGACCTAAGTTGATATCTATAAAAACTGGGTCCTTTCAGCAATGATCCAGCTGCAACCGATTCACATAACAGACAAACACCTGTTAATCCTGCATGCACCCAGAGCCAGAAGAGATTTTCAGTGCACATAAATAGTAATAACTTTTAAAAGATGAATTGCCTTGCAAAATCAGGATGCTTGTCGGGCTGACATCTGAGTATTTGAAGGCAGATGAGGCAGTCAGCGATGCTGGATCTATGTGCGGACACCTCGCAGTGCATGCAAGCCTTGTTTGTACTGGAAAGACTCCCAACACGAGTAGAATGGATCTTGATTCGCAGACAAGAATGGAGGGATTTCAAAAGAAAGCTCGGCAGAGTTTTCCATCTTGGTCATTCTGGATTCAGTGACCTACAGGGCCGACGGGAGGGATGAAGAGATGTAGAGCGGAATAGTAAAAACTTTAAGGGTAAATTAGAGAGAACGAGAACGATAGAGAGAAAGAGAGAGAGAGAGAGAGAGAGAGAGAGAGAGAGAGAGGAACGGAAGAGACAGAGACAGAGATTGTGACCTCACCTTGTCAAGAGCCCTCGTCAATGGCAGGGACGCTGAACCTGGTGTGAACAAAATGTCGCCAGGAAGGGGACCACATTGTGACAGGAAGGGGACCACATTGTGACAGGAAGGGGACCACATTGTGACAGGAAGGGGACCACATTGTGACAGGAAGGGTCACTTCTCTTGCTTCCTCTGTTCCTGTCCTCCACTTCACTCGTTGACCCTGACAGTGATTTAGTAAGACCACTTCCTATAAGACCCCCACCAGCACACACAAACATACAAACACACACAAACATACAGTCAAACACACACACACACGCAGCATACCCCGGAAACACAGGGCATCCGTCTGCCAACTAATCGCCCCTAATTGTGCACTAATAGTGAAAGCACTGAACGGGGAGGAGAAGAGAGGAGAGATGGAAGAGAGGGAAAAAATAAACAAGAGCAATAGGAAGGGGAAAAGGGCAATTTGAGCTGAAAAATATTAATGTAATCAGGGCAAATGCGTAGTTTTTTTGTGGGATAACATTCCTATGGTTCGGTGTGTTTACTTTCCACACCAGCGATTGAAAGAGTGTACGGTCCAGGGAGGAAGTGAGGCAGAGGTAGTCAGACGCTCGCATGCATACAGCCCTGCCTCTCCACTGTAAACCGGAGGACTGATCTGTTTATGCGATCTTTACAGTATGTACATGCATTTGTATGGGCGAGGGCGAGGGTGATGGAGGATGGAGATTGAGTTTAGGTCTCTGTAAAGGGTGTGGGTATGATTCTAAACCACACATGCTCTTCCTGTTGAGGTGGTTTAGATGGTACACTGTTTTTTGGAGGAGTGTCAACATTATCTGTAGCTGTGGGAAAACTGTTGAATATCCATTACGTAATCAGAATGTTTTGATGGAATTCAAATTTGGGTGATTTGGAGGAGGTCTGAGAAAAGTCACAAATTTGAGACCTGAGTGTATGTTGGTTTGTGTGTGTGTGTGTGTGTGTGCGTGTGCGTGTGCGTGTGCGTGTGCGTGTGCGTGTGCGTGTGCGTGTGTGTGTGTGTGTGTCAGTCTTTTCCTCTGTGTTAGCCATGCTTGGGTGGGGGGCTGACCATTGGGGAGGGAGGGAGACAGAAGCAGACAAACATGGCCGACCTACATGGGTCGTGTATCAGGAGACACACTGTGTGCTAACCCCAATCTAATACACATGAACGGAAGCCCTCACTCACACACATGCACGGACACACACACACAAACACGCACACATGCCTAGATACAAAAATGACCAACACACATACACTTATGGACACAAACATACACACACACAGTTGTTTCTGTGGGCTGATTTAGTGACTGCTGTTTACTGGGGCTAATGTGAAAGTGTACTCCAGCGTAGACAAGGGAGTCTCTCAAGTGTTGAAACAGACTGAGTTCAATATAAAAGACATCCAAACGAGCATTCAAGTACACTCGAGAGAGGAACACATAAGAGCTTGACCAGGCCACATCACTGGCCTGTGGCTTTGCAGGTCTCTCCCTGAACCCACAGCATAGTGGAACAGAATTGTCTTCTGGCTATATGACGCAGGAACAGCAATTACACATCGCTTTGAATTTCAAGGGGTTTCCGAAAATATTACTAATTGCGAACAGCTGACACGCAGATCTCTCACACTGTGAAATCGTTATTATCGTCACTATGTGCCGTGGCTTCTGCAGGTTTTTGGAGGATGTTCAAGTTAAACCCAAATGGGTTTCAAAAGACATGAATGAAGTTGACTCAAGGGGAACCTCACACCACAGGTCATGCTACCCAGCAGAAGGTAACCACAATAGTCAAATAGCGCCCTCTTCTGGTGAATATAAGTACGCAATAAACCCATTGATGCACGGTTTGTGTTTATTGCAAGAGTCCATCAATAAGTAGCACATTACAACACACTCTGTATACAGTCATCTTGCACAATAATGAAGAGCCAAACAGTCCAAACCAACCTGGGCACCTCTTGGGGAATCCCATGATCCCATGAACGTCAAGAAATGGTGCAAAATGCCTTGCCTTTTCTGACATTGATTAATTTTCATAAACTAAATAAATAAAAATGATGTAACAAGATGTTGTGTGGCAGAAAAGTCAGTCATTGTCTATGGATAATGACTGTGTGGTCATGGATGGTTGACTGTGAATTGGAGACAGATGTTCTTGTGAAAACAGCACTTGGGTGGTGTGATCTAGGTCAACCTCACATGGGGGGGTGGGGGGGTGGGCGGTTGGGGGGGGGGGTTGGGGGGGGGGGGTGTTGAACCCAAACGGGTCACTGTGAGGCTCCTGGCAATGTCTTTCACTCACGGTCAGGGGCACTCGCCATGGTCACTCTCACTGGCGAATGAACCTGGATGGTTTATGTCGAGCGATACAAAGTCAAGGTTGCTAGGTGCAAGGTTTGCTGGGAGCGGGGGAGTGGAGAAGCGGGGGGGGGTATGTTTGTCGGGTTAATAATAGACACTTTGAGTCCCGGCACCTGTACAGCAGATGTAATGTGTGGTATATGGAACTGAGTGCTGGCGGTAGGGTTATGGTGTAAAGTGTGAACAGCTGCCATGTCATGTTGAGCAGTGATAAATAACACTGCACACGTTAAGCTGCTTTACCACTTCACCTGTCCTAGCTGAGGGTGAACGTGCTTGGAGGACTGTGCTGGTGTGTGTCTTTAAAAAACAAGTCCACAGCACCGCAGAGTGGCTGTAATGCACTGGCTGGTCATTGCATTAGAGCTTGTGATCATTAATTCAATTTAATCAGTCTAAAGAACAGTTGGCTATCTCTGAAAGTGAATTTGTCAAGTAATTAGTGGACTGGGACCACATTTGCCTATCAATACAAACCACTAGAGGAAGACTAGTTACCTCAGACAAGCCTGCTTCATTAAAATGTTGCCATTGGCTGAGACCGAATGTCCACCAAAGTACAGAACTACAGAAACAAAACGTTCTCTGCGCGATTTCAAACTACATCCCCCCTGAGTGTTTCTCTCCCTCGGAGCTGGCTGTGCAGGTCCAGGTTGTCCATCCAGTCCTGCTGATGTGTAGCCAGCTCCATCTCTCCCAGA
The DNA here is from genome assembly GCF_038355195.1 of Osmerus mordax. NCBI lineage: Eukaryota > Metazoa > Chordata > Actinopteri > Osmeriformes > Osmeridae > Osmerus > Osmerus mordax. Next base: position 15,282,975 of record NC_090059.1, on the reverse strand, counting down.
GACCTACGGGAGGGTCACCACAAAGCTCGGTTCTGGCAAAGGTTAGCAACGCATGCTGTTCTGGCCTCCAGAAGAACTCCTACGCTCTCTTGTGAGTGTTAAAGTCTGTTCTCCACAGCGCTGCTTCGGTTCTCTCTGCGGTCGCCTCCATCTTCACTAGGAGTCTTAAATCACCTGGCATGGGGAGCTCACGGCAGCGCAGCACAGGACAAATGTCCCCGGACTCCTACAAAAAATAAATTCTTGTTCCACAATGATGTGGTTCAATGACTTGAAGTCAACCCCGCTGTCAGCTGAAACTGATGCAAGAGTCCAATTAAAATGAATTTATCCATCTTCCGTAGACAAACGGAATCATAGACCCGTTTCCCCTGAAAGGGACAAGCTTAGGATCGACTAAGCATGTCCTTTAGTGCCACATGGACCACTGAAATAGTGTTTACTACAGTAAACAACATTTAAATGATTTGCCAGGATAACATTTTTGGCTTCTTTCCAACAAGCCTGTAACTTATGAAAACGAGCGATGTCATGTTTTAAGCATCAACATCCGCGACTGTGCTCACCAGTTCTCAGGAACCAAGACCATCCTGCAGTTTGCCTTGTCTGCCAGAGTCTGTTGTCCAGGCAGATAGCCCAGCAGATGGTCAGGGGGCTCCTGAAGGTGAAGGACAAACTGAACCAGGATGACGAGGAGGAAGAATCCACAGAGCGGTGTCAGTTCAACACAGACCCTGACATGGTCCTCAAACACATCATCATCATCAGCTTCCTGGAGAAGCTCTACCAAGCCTTGCTTTTTATCACTGATATGAACTCCACCATTTACAATTTTAATAGTTGAAAGTGTGTCTGACTATAAATGCAGCTTTTATTGCGATATTGGGTTTGTTTGTGGGGATGACAATGAGAATAATGATGTCTGGCTCGACATTCAATAACGTATTTTCTAAAATGAATTCAATTCAATTATAATTTAATTACACAGTATATTTTAATATGCATACATAGGACAAGACAGATTAAGTATTTTATTAAGTATATGTAGGGTTAGGGTTAACGAACCCTAACCCCATGTACACAACTGCCTCCACAAACTGTAAATGTCAGAATGCATTCCTTCCATTCTCCAGTAGAGGGCAGTCTTGTCTAATTTCCAAAGGCCAATAGTACTTGATCCTCCAACATTACAACTGTTTACACAATACAATCCTTAGAGCAATGCAGAAATGTTTGTCTTTATTCATTTTCATGAAATGGAAAGCACACACTGCTCACTACTAAGAATATTGCTGGCCTGCAACACTGGCGATCTGTTTTGATAGTGTATTAGCTGGTTCCCAGTTTTGGAGGTACAGGTATTTGGCAGTAATGTCTTCCCTGGTTTGTATGAGTCACGAACAAAATGTTTTCAAATGTTGTTCTGACTTGTTTGTGGTTGTCTGTATCTATGTCAGTGATTGCAAAACATCTCGTTGAGCAAACCTCAGAGGTCCCTGCAGGATCAGCTTCTTGAGATCAACGCTGGCTCCATCATCACGTTCTACACAACCACAGGGTCTGGTTCATCTCCGTTCAAAGTGAAAGTGATGCACAGTTTTTTCCTCAACTGGAGGAGGGTTGAGACTGTGGTTGGACTTCCAGTCCTGTGAAGAGGAGGGTGAGGAGGAGAAAGAAGAACAGGAGGAAGAGAAGGAGGACGAGGGCCTTGGGAATAACATGGGAAAACTTGGGTCTCGTCACGCACGGTACAACCAACGCGCTGATCAAAAGAGGTAAACATAAAAACAAACGGTGCTCCGAGGACAGACTCAGGCTCCAATCAGATTCCCACACCTTCCACCGTCCACCGTCCCACACGCATACACACACACACACGCACACACACCCCACTCCTCGTCCTTCTCGCCTCCTCCTTGTCAAATTAGCAGCGGTTCACAGGACTGGAAGAGGGAACAAGCCTGGCACGAATCAGAACTGAGAGGCAGCGAGCGCTTGATTGAAAGGCTTCCGAGAATTCTCCTGGCTTTGTTGTTCAGTCCCTCAGCCCAGCGGAGCACCGTAATGTCTTTAGCAGCACAGGTACACAAAGCTCCAGTGGCCACAAACCGGAGCTGGACAAACTTTACTGTTGACATCTGGAATTCCTTTCCTCCCTTCCCCTTTTTTTATACCCTCTTCCTTCTCCTTTTTTTGATTGAGGGCTGACTCACTTCAGTACAGTATCCCGCCTCGTAAAGGCGTCAGACGGCTAAATTTAGACATTTAGTTGTTTGTCTTCCCCTTGTATGAAATTAGGCCTAAATTGTTGTTGTGCACAACTTGTTGAATTTACATAACTTCAGATGATATGCTGGTAAATACGTATTAGTGACTAGAGAGAATTGACGATATTAGATAGGATACAAAGAAGAGGAGGCGAGGGCTGTGTAGGCCTAAATATACAAATATTTAGGTGTGCTGCATTGTCATATGAAATAGAATGAAGAGCAGAAATTATAGATTCTATCACACACAGCAGTTTCACACTGTGATTTAGCAGAATCGAAACGAAGAAAAAGAAAGAAAAAAAAAACACAGTCCTAACAGCTGTGATGAGTAAATGGAAATACCCGAAATTTATAACAGCGTAAATCTGCAGACGAAGGCACATGGTATAGACTGTAGCTGCCTTCCTCCAGCTGAACCAGATGACCTTACAGCGCTAGGCCGTGTTCCTGTAAACAGAAATAAAAAAAATACCAGTGAATAACTCACTGTCGGCACCAAGCTGCAGATTTAGGGCCGTGTTCAGGCACAGGGACCAAGGTCTACTGAAGGACAGACAGGAAGCTGTACCTTGACACAGCATCACCAGCAGGAGGATAAAGAATAAAAACATAGCATGTCCTCCTTTAAAGATTCCTGTAAGGCTCTGTGTGTGTGAGTCTGTGTTCATATTCTGTCAGTTCACTGACTTGTGTACGTGTGTGTGTGTGTGTGTGTGTGTGTGTGGCCTAGCATGTATGTACATAACCTCTAAAGAAATCCTGTACTGTGGGACACTGAGACCTAGGTTGCTAGGCCTCTGTGTGTCTTGGGAGGGGGGGGGGGGGGGTTCGGGCAGGGTGTGTGTTTGGTGTCGGAGGAAGTGTTTGGCTCAGCCGATGCATTCCCTGTTGGGCTGTTTGCTGTTCGGGCCTGATCCTGTCAACCCTCAAGGGAGCATGCTCAGTCCGCCTCTTCAAAGCATCCACCCCCCCAAACAGGAAGTCCTGCCCAGTGCTGTTTGGAACAGGACGAGACAGACAGGAAGGAAGGTATTCCATGAACACGCAACACTACTGTCCACAACGCCCCCGCCACCCACGTAAATGGGGGGGGGGGGGAGGGGGGTCCAAAGACATCTGTGCTGGCGTTTATTGAGATTTATTTACTATTTCATGTTGTCAAATAGCCAGTGTGATCAGAAGCAGCTGAGTGGAGCAGGGTCTAGTTTCCTCCAGACAGCCATGGTCTCAAAAGGCTGGAAGACTCTTCCTGAAACAGTGACTGCACCTCTGTCTGTGGCCGGACTGTTACCCCATTAATATAAAATGGGAGCCTGAAATTTGAATCAACTTTGGTATGTGCTGTAAAATATGAATAATGTGAGGTTATGATTTTCGTCTTTTCAATTATTTTTGGATTACAATGTCAGGCCTACAAAGACAGCTCCCCTCCCCCCGGAGATAGATAGCAGCATTTAAAACAAAACCAGATAAATGCATTTATCTGTCACCACGAGACCTACAGTATCTTCATGGTCGAACCTGCTAAATATTTACCTTAATTTGAGATAGGAACAAATGTCACTCCCCAACAGCCTTAATTTGTGAAAGATAACATTTTGTCTTGATTATATTAACATGGATCATTTCAACATCACGAAATGTACAAATTAATTGAAAATGTTAACTGCAAAGGGGTTAGCCTGCGTTCTGCGGTTTCATAGATGACCACAAGAGGGCACTCTTCTGTTGTTTTTCCATGTGGGAGGATTTGACTGCAAGCCAGTGGTTCTGAATGGAGGGAAGCTAGGGCAAGGCAGTATACTGCTGCTCCTGGCAGTGGAACATTTCAGCAATAAAAGGTCATTTGTAATAATAAAAAAATAAATAAAAGCTCGCTAGTTGACCAAGAAACCAATCATTCTTTTTATGGCATTTAACGGATAAAAAGTGGGTACAACCACACAAAACTAGAAGACGTTCTATCTGCAGTTTCAGAGCAGCAAAGAAATGCAGCACCTGCTTTGATTTACCGCAATTACCTTGATTAGAAGCACCTGTGTCACTTGGCTATTCTACCTCTCACAAACGATCAACTTTCAGAAGCAATTAAGATGGCTCACGCATGTTGAGAAGTGGAGTTAGAATCAGCCGGTCATGAAAGTGGAGGTCGTTCAGTGATGCAGACACATCAGTCATCCTAATCATGTTACACGTTGAAACGTCCTGCGACGCTGTCCCGGAGGCCAAGATGTCTCCATGCATGTTTCCTCGACAGCTCTCACATTCAACACAGGGCACCAGAAGATACACGCCAGCAATGCCAACCCAGCAGGGAAGCCACCAATCATAATGGTGATCTTATACGAGGTGACTTCACTACGGTTAAAACGTTCCATTCACTCGAACTCACGTCCCACAGGGGCTGAGCCAACACTGAGCTCACTGGGCTGACACACCAAAGGGCTCTCCACACACGTCGAAACAAACTCCCACGCACCGAAAGGAAAAAGGTAATCCCACAAACGTACACCCCACATTTCTTAATCGTGCACATTCTATAGAAATACCCACCAGACATAAAATGAGGGGGCTCGTAAAAAATGCTTTTCTCCCTGGCTGAGTTCATAACGGTTCACGTTTACCTTGTATTTGACGCTGGGTGCTAGCTACTGGTGAGTACATACAGTAGCCTAAGCTGTTTATCTGCCCCACCCTCCTCCACCTCCCTCCACCCAGCGGAACAGTAGCAGGGGTCGGATACTGGCTCCCACAGCCTAGGGCGCCCGCTGGGTCACCACAGGTCAGTATGGGTCATCCTGTCATACAGCGGAGACTGATGGAGGCCCTAATCCTGCCGGTGTCATGAAGATGGATCAGATGAAAACACAGACCCCCCCCCCCCCCCTCCCCAGACTTGGGGCTGTGGACTGACAGAAACAGGTTTGAGGATGGACCTCTAGCTCTGACTCACACGCAACTCATTCATGCACGGACTTCTGGAATTCACACACACACACACAAAAGGAGAAGCGTTTGCCCTTTTTTGGACTGCCCCTGTACATTTATGTTCAATTTCACTATAGGTTACAAATCAATTGTTTTGGACTCCAAAACAACCATTCCATAAACCATTCTAAAGCTCTGATTGCTTACAACTCTATACTTAGGAGTTTTAGAATGCTCCTCTCCCCCACACGTGCACACACACACACACACGCACACTCATTTACACTGACACACAGATGGCTCACAGTCTGGGCACAAATGCTGTGTAACCCCTGTGCCCTGTGGTGAGAGCAGACCCAGATTGCCAGTAAAAAAAGGGATGCTTCATGGCTCAGCTATTTGCTGGGTCGATGGAAAGGGTTGGTGTGTGACCCCAAACACTTCACGCTCCTACTGGGGCAACCTGGGCAGTGGGGAGGAACTGCAGGCGGAGGTGAGGCCCCCCCCCCACACACACACACACACGCACACACATGCAGACACACACATATACACACAGATGTTGTTAGGACAGAGGAAGAATAAAGTCCTCATCACAGAGGAAAGTCTGAACACTTTTATTGAGAGTGGCTGTGTGATATCCACGGATCGAGGAGTGAAATGAAATTGACACAAAAATGTAATAATCATGGTTTCTGAGTGGTATTTTGGATTTGAATTCAGAGTATCTCTAATGGATTATGGGGCAAAGAGACACAAACAAGTTAATACTAGACAGCTTATGACTTAATGTGGTCAGTGATGTCTTTGTTCATAAAATATATATTGAAATATTTTGATTGGAGCTGTATTTGATGAAACTGAACTAAATATAATTACAGGCAAAACCCAACACACTTGGCTTTCTCCTCACTATTATTATTTAAAATTATTATGTCATAAAAACAAACCATAATACCACCACAGCTCACACGCTTAACTCTCTGGTGAGAAAAAAAGTAAAAATACAGCCCTAAAATTCGATATTGCGTCTCATAAAAAAAAAAGACAAATCTCTGGGGATGTGAGAGTTGATACCAAATCCAGCCCTCTTATCACTCAGACGCTAAGTAGAGTCCTGCCAGGTGGATTTGGGCGTGTACACTTTGGTTAAAAACATAAAACACCACTCCTCAACACTGAGAGAAACGCCGGTAAATTGGAAAAGACAGACTCGGACGAGGAGTGTGGAGAGAAAAGGTGAAGGTTAACTTTCCTCCAAAGAGTGTCAGGCTAAATTGTGTGTCAAAAACCGCTAAGGACCCTGAAATAAGGCCGTCCCATTCCCCCATGTGGGTGGGTGTTCGCTTTTATATTTTACAGACAATGTCCCTTTAAAAGCCCTGGCGTCTGGAAAGCCCATTAGATGTGCATATAAAATTTCCCCCATGATTAATAGTTGATGAGGCAGAGCTGGACGGAGGGTAGGGTAGGCACCAACATGTGGCCTAGCCTGGGAGCTCCTCCCACAACGACTCACATTACACTCCATAAACTTGCCACTCTTTCCCACCTATGCGTTTAAAAGGGAGGAGGGATCAGTTGTCAAGAATGCCTTAGAACTGTGAAAACAGCCAGCCCAGATCAGGGAGTTGTAGATGCTGAGCCTCCCACCAGCCACAAGCCACTCACATCACCGTGTGTGTGAAAGAGAGAGCGAGAGAGTGTGAGGGAAGTGTGTACAGTGGAGCGGCGGAGCAACCTTGGAGCACAAACACACACACACACACACACAGACGGGGAGACACGCGGCCACAGGAAGTCATCCTTCCTCACCCGTTGGACTGAGGAGAGACAGGCATCCAAAGCCGACAGTCCTTGACAGACCCAGACAGACTCCTGAGGTGGATGTGCAAGGAGAGGATGTGCATCTGAAGCCAGTCTTCTGAAGGGGATACCTCCGCAACAGCGACGCGCACAGACAGCTCTCTGAAGGGACAACCTCCACCATCTCAACCAAGAGCTTGACTCGAGGGCTGTGTGACTAAGTCTGTACAGTGTGTGCGGGTGTGGAGAGTGTGTGTTCCCCTGTCATGGATCAGCCGGCCAGCAGCTGCATGCGCAGCTCCCACCCCGGCAGCCCAATCTGGGGGTGCGTAAGGAACCCTCACTCGGGGGTCCCCGGAGCGGGCCTCCAGACACCCTACCAACAGGCCTCCTTCTCCCTGCACCAGAAGCCTGAGTTCCTGGCCTACACGGACTTCTCCACGTCCTGCCTTGTGCCGGCGCCACACGCCGCCTACCCGCGCGACGACAGACTCTACCAGGAGCCCCACGGTGGGGGCTTCCAGCACGCCGACTGGCAGTTCCCCATCTGCGAGGCGCGGGGCAGGGGGCAGGAGGCCTGTCCGGCCGGCCCCGTGGCTGTGGGGGGCGCAGGGGGGGAGATGGACAGCGTGGGGGGCGACAGGCTGCCAGGGGCAGCGCCCGGGGGTCTGGAGGGGGAGTACTCGCCGCAGAGCGTGGCGTCGTCAGCCGAGACGGAGAAGAAGAGCTCCAAGAGGAAGAGGGACACGACAGGTGAGTGTGTGTGTGTGACGTGTCACGTGACGCCCAGGGGAACGCTGGGTGTGGCGCTAGCTGTCAGAAGAGGGAGGCGAATGACTCGTACCGTTACTTACAGCTGTGCAAATACTGTGCCTGAGATTGATCATGTTTTGTTTGATAGACCAGCTGCTCATACATTCACACATAGCGATTTAGTGAAGTGAAACCCTAACTACTGAATCAGACAGTGTGAAATACAGCCATGGATTAATTATGCCCACTGTGCTATGGCCTATGTTAGACCTGGCCGTGGTACAATAAGTTTCCTGACCAAAAGCAGTTTGAACTAACAGTCTTATTAGCTAGGTATGCGAAAGGTGACCACACTGTGTTGGAGACAGGGTGTACCAGTTGCATCCTCTCATTGTCCTCATGGCTGAACGTGAGGGTGAAAAGATGAATGTGGCATCAAACTTCACATACCCTCTGTGTTTCCTTTAAAAATAGACCATTGTTGTATTGTAGGAACATTGAGGATATCACTGGAACACAATCAAATGAAATAGTGTTGACAAAATATTTGTGGTATGCCATGAAGTTAGTTTTAGCTGTGCATGAAAAAAAGGTTTAATTTCAAAAGGTTTCATTGTCAAGACAAACAATTCAAATGCAACATCCAGTAGATATTCAAAGTGTAAATCTCTTTTTCAGGTCATGAAATCAAGTTTTAATCTTTCAATAACTCTAAGTATGATCACAACCGGATTTCTTTTCAAATTTAGTATTGTGTTTATTTTCATTCTCAGATAATTTCCGTTCTCATCTTTCTCTTCACAATAAAAAAAAAAAAAAAATGAAAGGAAGTTTCTGTAAGGGATATCCATGAAGTGCTGATTCTCTCACACCAAGAAGTCACACCAACTTTTAATGGCCAGCAGTTGAGGTGTAATGGCCCTGGGAAATGTTTTTATTTATCCAGACGTGTTGCTGAAATACTCCTATAATTTCATGCTTACTGAAAGAGTGAGGAGCATGATCCTGGCTACGAGCACATCTGTTGCAGGCATCAAATTCACATTTCAGCTTTGCTCTAAAACCTGTACTGGAATGAAGAAAATGTGCATCAAATATTGTATCACCCCATCAGTGTTTTGGGGATTCAGTTACAAACTAGATGCACTACTCGTTCTATGATAATCTGGTGTTGGATGAATAATTGTGACAAAAGTGTGAAGAATCTGAACTTTTTCTGGGAGTGACAGACACAGGTCAGAGGACATTCATTTAGGAGGGAATATAGATTTTCCCCTTTTTCCTTCGGTTACCTTGTCGTAACCCTTCTTCACTGCACTGAAAACATGCCAGACCACGTCTGGTAAAATCACTTGCCTGCAACCTCACTTTTAAATTCTTATCCATTGACATTTTCCTGTCGTTAGGCCGTAACAGAATCTCCCACTGAGCACGTGCAACACTGGAGACCACTGCCCAGGCTTCGGGTTGTAGACCAAGCCAATCAGACTATCAAATACATGCAAGTCTTGGGGAAATGCCCTGTGGGCCTTCAGAGGAGAGACTAGGATGGTGTGTATGGTTGTGCCTCTATGGTGGCTCACTCAATCTTTTTTCTGCAGGCTCTGTACAGTACAGATCTCAGAAGGTCATTCAGTTCAACTCAAGCATTTTTAGGCTTAGGCTATCCATTTATAAATATACATCTTTCATACAGTTAATGTAAGGATAATATTACATGTGTGTGAAAGAAAAAATAAAAATAGAATTATAACATACATTCATCTTTATCTCTGGAATAAATCCACCGACATGTAATACTAGAAGACGTGGGTTCGGGTGACGTAAGAAAAGCTGATTAAACCATTACTACTGTAAACTGTCATTTGTTTCCATTTTAACAACATCTGGCTTTCGTTTCCCAGTTCAGTAAGAAATGTAACATCATAAAAACACAATAAAACAAAACACAACTAAATTTCAATTTTATTGTGACAGAAAAACATCCCCGCACACTTGTACAGATATTGCTTGTACAGTATTGATAGCATAACAAATAGATATGTTTGCGCTTTTACACCCAAATCACCAATTGTGTCTTAAAGCGTTGTATCAACTGTGTTCGCATTTCAAAGTAATCACACATTTACAACTGGCTTAATTCGGTGGTAATTGAGACAAACTGCTTTGGCCCACTCTGCCTAAATGCCAAATGTTGTTTGTCTTGTGGAGTCCTGCTGGGGGCGGGAGTGGCTCCACATAAGTTTACAGCCTCTGGCTGTGCAGGATATTTATTGGGGGTCTGTTCAGTGAAAACCAGTGTGTGCGCCTCCTAAATCTGTCCTACCAGGTGTTCAGCCTTGCTCTCACATCTCTGACACAGCACCAGAGCGGAGCAGAACAGCTCTCTCGGAACACCCCGTCATTAATGGGCCTTTAATGACGCTAATATGGCGTTCTCTACATGAGGTTGAGGCCACAGGTAAACTGGTGCTGGGTCTCTCTCTGTGGCATGGTCACGCACAAAACATTACATAAAGACTGGAAACACCCACTCAAATAATTACGTGCACAAATGCGAGCTCACACACATGTACAGACGGACACAAGCCCACGCATGTGCACACACTTACCTACTTACACACACACACACACACACATACACACACCCCAGTCTGGAGCTACACAGTCACATCTGGACTGGGCTCTGCAGTCCATTTCACAGTCTGGCTCGGAACTCTGGCAAGCACAAGGAAAAACCTCTTACTTTGACAAATTAGAACCATTTTCTTGAGATTACATCAGCATCTCGTGTCGCTACCAATGCGCAATTATCACCCAAACTCAAACCATCTAATAAAAATTTTAAGTTAAAGGAAATTATAATTAGCTCTCATTTATTTTCCTTGAAAATATGAGCAATTTCTTTTTTACTATCCTTCACATTGTCTTATATAACCATGTAAAAACCATGAATAATAATAACTGAACAAATTTGGTCCACAGACACTGACAAATCGATGTGTTGCATGGACATAATTCCACCACAATTATCTTACGCTATCGTGCCAACGCTTTGCTACTTTTCATCCAGTCTGGAGGACCAGGGGGCTGTCAGGTTGTGTTACGAAGCCCAGAGACGGCTGTCCAGGCTGGGGAGAAGGGCCGTCCCAGAGACACGCATTTGAGCCGGACACATCCCCGTCTTTGTTCTTTTGTTAGAGGCTTTAACGATGTTCCGCTGCATTCCTCCCTAACTCAAGCCCTCTGTGGGCCGAGCTGGTGGCCCCTGTCCGGGGCTGTGGTCCCACCCTCTCTCTGTCAGGGCTCTGACGGGGCAGGGTGGGCTGTGTCTGACTGGTGGTCTTTCTCAGTTAGACCAGGGTTAAAACGTCCCCTTTGTAGTTGTGGTTTGTTGGCCAGTAATGTCAGTGAGGTCTACGTAATAAATGCCCATGCTGGGTCGCTGATTGGCCACGAAGAAAGTTATGAATTGCTTGTTAAGTGAACTTGCATGTAAACACATGCTGGCAATATCCTTCCGCACGTAATCTCCAAGCTGCAAGTGTGTGTAAAGAGTACAGACTGTCTCCTTACGGATTCATAGCACAACTGTGTCTGTTTAGAAACCGGGCACCTGACTAGAGTGAAGTGCACTGATGACCACTGCATTGTGAGATCATGATATCCAACCAACAGTCTCATTGTGAACACTTAACATTCTTTATCCTACTCCTCCCTTTTCCGTTCTCCAGACATCCAGGACTCCAGCTTCAAGGTCGACTCGAACTGCAAAGCGAGGAAGGAGCGTACGGCGTTTACCAAGGAGCAGCTCCGGGAGTTGGAGGCAGAGTTCACCCACCACAACTATCTGACCAGGCTGCGGCGGTACGAGATAGCAGTGAACCTGGATCTCACAGAGAGACAGGTAAACACCCCCCACTCCCCACGTGGTCTGACTGGAGGCTGCATCACCCAGGCTCAAACACAGACAATCCTAGACAAATCTTTTACTGTCTACTTCTTAAATAGCAGCCCACATACAATAGATCCATCTCGTCAGGTGATAGTAACAATAATGCAGATGGAATATATCTAAATCAATACCCCTATGATGGCTTTGACCACTGTGAAGCTCTCTCTACCATTAGCAGATTGGGTTTACTTCTAAAAACGAGTGTCGAAACCAGTTTAAAACGACTCTGCGTCTTTGAGAGTGGGCGGCAGGCAGATCCTTGTGAGAGCGAGCTAACATTTGTAAGAGGTCTTCAGGTCTTCCTCCCCCTCCCCAGTCCCAGCCCCAGTCCCAGGCCCAGTCCCTGTCCCAGCCGCTGCTAATGAGGCCTCAGCTCCTTAGTGACCCAACTCCTAGATGACATTCCCAGGCCTCTGGCCGCAGAGAGCCCGCCAGGTCCCAGCCCGGCTCTGGGGTCCCTGTGCAGCTCCCAGCGCGACCTTTTTTCCGATGCGTCCTACACGTCTTGGCACAACGCCGTCCTGTCAGGCCCAGGGAGCAGGCAATATCGGAAGACAAGAGAGACCTTTATTAATAGTGTGGGAACAGATGTTGTTTTGTTGCCGTGGGGGAACGCCGAGAGTGACATTTGGGGGTCAAGTATGGCCTGGTCAGAAACCGGGGGGCTAGTCGACGCAGTGTGGTGGTGGAGCGGACTCAGGGGAAATGATGTCATAAGTCCGGTGTAGAGATACTAAACGACTGAATTCATCCTGCTAACTAACCATAGCACCCCAGCAGCGATGACGGTATACAGGACGGTGAGCGTGCACATCCTGCTTAGTGTCCCTGTTGATCCCTGTGACCTCGCTGATGTACTGAAGGGTTGCAGACATCTAATAATGTGGCTAATTTCACACCAGACTGTCCCTGGTTAGTGTGAAGCGTAACAGTTATCAGCTGTCACGATCACATTTACAACGTTCTCATTTACAATCAAGACATGTCTGAGCTTCTCTGTTTACTCACTCGAGTTATATGCATTCCAAGCTAAATCTCCCCCCCCCCCCAAAAAAAATATATTGTGACTGGTAAACACTTGTTTGTTCCTCCTCCAGGTGAAAGTGTGGTTCCAGAACAGAAGGATGAAGTGGAAGAGAGTGAAAGGAGGACAACCAGCCTCTCCCAACGACCTGGAGACGGACGACATAGACTCGGCAGCGTCGCCCAGTTCGGAGTGATCCGGAGCCTGGAGCCCAGGCATGCCCACCTCAACTGGACATCAACCCCTCACCTCTCTGGGCAGTTAGCCAACAGGAACAGAGCATTTCTAAAGGACTCTTCCCCAGTCCCCCCCCCCCCCAGTCACCTCTGGACGAATCTCTTTGTGTCTCTTATTGTAAATACTGAAGTGGCCAGTCAGTCAAAAGTTAATGTGTTTTACATTCAAAGTATTTTGTGTAAATTCAATTGCAGGATGTTAGACTGAGTTGTAGAGGAGTGAAAACAATCCTGAAATCAAAATGTTTGAGGGCAGAGAGTAGGGACAGCTTTTATTTTTGTGATAACATGTCAGGTTTGTGATTTTATTGTGTTTGAGAACATCTTCGCAGATGGCATATAGTAATCATGGCCTTTGACGCTTGACTAAAACCACCTGCAAAAATTCAAACCGTTTCAGTATTGCCAAACCATAAGTGCCTCGAGATCAGATTTTTTTCAAGGTTGCGCTGTCAGGTTTTCCTTGAATATACTTTTCCTGTCAAACAACTTTTTTTGTACTTTTCTTTTCTATGTTTGAATGGTATTGATAATACACAGATGTTGCTTCTTGGAATCTGCAAAAGAATAAATCTGTTGTAAAAATTAGAACAATACTGTGATTATTTCTTCCATGTTATTTAGAGTTATGAATTGACAGTTTGTGATGCTTTATTCGTGGGTTGCACGGATGTCTCTTACTATCTGTGTGTGTGTGTGTGCGTGTGCGTGTGTGTGTGTAAGAGACTGTGTGAATGTGTATCTGTGTGTGTGTGGGAGTGACAGAGAAAGCGACAGAAAGAAAAAAGAGCAAAAGGGAGAGAGAATGATTGAAAGAAAAACAGAGGTTCCTCGAGTATGTAACTTGCCTCATTATCTTCATTAATACCTCAGGTGGAGAGGGATATCCCTAAATGGAGATCTGATTAACCTAATTCACGCCCACACAGATCCAGGCCTAGGAGGATAATCCCAGAGGATGCTGTCATTCTGGCGAGAGGTCCGGTTTAAAAGCTCTGCAGGCAGATCTTTATGATTGAGCCAAATTGACCTGACATGCAATGACATGGGCATAAGTGGACGTGAGTATGCGGTGTATGAGTCACAGTCACCATGGACACCATCGCTGTCGTTCCAATCAGCTCACAAAGGGCTATTAACCTGACAAGGTGGGGCCTGGCTTCTAAGCCCTGTTTGGCCCCCAAACTATTTTCAACGGAAGCATCTGGAAGGGGCCAATTTGATCTCAACTGGAGTGGAACTCAGACAAGCCCACGCTAGGGGCCCCCAGGACCAGAAGTCTGCTGGCTGACCACTTGTGTATGATGGAAAGGGGAAATAATAGGTGGGTATGGGTGAAAAGACGGCTTCTCAAGTACAGGATGTTGTTGTAGCAGGTAGCCAGTCATCCAATTTCCTGCTTCCCAAAGAAAACAAGAGGTAAAGCATAGGAGTCCGGGGACGCACAATGGTGGGCCTATGCTCGGTGCGCACGGCCAAACAAAGACTTTGGAGGTTACTGGCCTCTCTGTACGGCCTCCGGGGGGGGAGGGGGGGGGGGAGTTCCACACACCCACTGGAGGGGTCAAGTGTTACTGTACAGCTGACCCCCCCCCCCCCCTAGTTCCCTGCAGCTGCGCGTTACGAGACGATCCCCTCATCCCTAACTCCTCATCCAGCCACCCCTATTAGGCACTATTATTGTATTAGTGGTAATAGCAGTCAAAATAAACCATGTCCAATTGTAATGATAGTATTAATATCACCAGTGTAAACCAATGAACTTGGAATGTTGTTCTTTCACCACTGAGGTTTCTTTAAAAGGTAGAGGGATGGTCAAATTTATGTATTAGATTTAATTGGATGGTATTGTGTTTAGGCTTGCCAAAACACTGCAGTTGGTCCAAATTGTTGGTATCTCTTTCAATTTATCACGATGAACTATTACCTAAAAAAAGCCCTTCCACAGAGTAAAAACATATTTTCTTTCCCTCTAACTAATCTTGTACATCTTGTTACGTTTTATTGATTTAACATAGATTCCCTTTCTCCAGGGAATAGCACAAGAACGAGCAACAAAACTTCACGCGACTGAGCTCTGAATGTAGTCGTTCTCCATATTTGGCAGATCCTGGTTGACCGTGGCAAAGAATTAAAGAAGGTAGTGCGGTTTCTCAAAATAAAGACTGGCAGGACCGTCAATATCCATCCAGCCCTGATTATGATAGCAGATTTAGTGGAAGCACGTTCTTTAAATAAGTCCTGACTGTGCTTTGTGAATGTGACCTTTTTCTGCGGGAAGCGTAATAACAGCAGTCATAAGAAAACATTTGTCAGAGCTTGGACGGCCAGCTAGTGACTTCACCCTAAAACGCAACAGGGACATTCCTGAAATGGCCCTTCAAAGTACTAAAGATATTGCATCTGAAAGCAAAGATTACCGAGTTAACCTGCCAAACTGACCCAAATATTCTATTTATGTAAATACATCTCAACCATACTACCACTGCTATGCTAAAAACAGGTTATTTGTGGATTAATGCTATTTGTGGCTAGACAGTTTGCAGTGCAGTATTATTTCCATTTTTGTACTTTTCCTCACTTAAACTTAGACATTACACACACGATTCGGTGCACTTCAACAGAAGACTATTCACTATTCTTGTAATGTTCACATGAATACGTTCTTCAAAAATGTTCCGCGTGAGGCCTTCAGAGAATGCATTTAAAATGTGTTCTCTCCTAGTATACTGCAGTCAATTCAGGTTGGTCACAGACCTTTATTTTGAAGGCTGAAGTCTGACCAGTCTCAGGGAGGAAAGGAGCCTGATGGATAGCCGGAGGTGTGAAGGTCAGCGCTGAGAAGCAGCCATTTAAATGAAAGCGTGTCCTTCATGGCCTGACTCTGCTGGGGTCCATCTGCATGGTGTTATTGTTTACTGAGGTAACATATCACTGCTGACATCAAACATCCCTCGTGCACCCTGACGGGGATGCACGGAAGGACCCGCTGAGAAAACAGCCGATATGGTGAGTGAGAGTTAAGATAACACACAAATGACATTGCAGGAGTGTGTGTGTGTGTGTGTGTGCTGATGGGATTGTATTCTTAAAAAATACATTTCATCTCTTCAGATATTTTTTTTTTTACACTAATCATTAAACAAAAACATTCAAGATTTATTTTATTTTATCAATGCTGTTCTTGAGGAACATTTTCTCCTACTATCACCTCAGAGAACTTGTGACACACTCATTGACACACTCTCCA
Source organism: Osmerus mordax (assembly GCF_038355195.1). NCBI lineage: Eukaryota > Metazoa > Chordata > Actinopteri > Osmeriformes > Osmeridae > Osmerus > Osmerus mordax. The sequence continues at coordinate 15,266,753 of NC_090059.1, read as the reverse complement.
CATTCTACCTGGGGCCGTTCGGTGTGCCTGCTATAAATGAACCAAAGGTAACCCGTCATTTTAATATGCCGTAATTCCTATTTTCATTCAGTCTGTTGTTGGCCTCCTCAGTTTTTACCACAACGTGCAGATGGAACCCAGACGTGTCTCACCTAGCTCCAGACTGCCAAGTAAAAGACAAGAGTACACTGGGTTTCGTCAGGAGAAATAGACCCAGGAGAGACCTAATGTAACAAGACAGACCTCCCTCGTTCCCTCCTGCACCCCCCCCCCTCCCCCTCTCAGTTCCTTGCACAGGGGCTGAGAGACAGAGATACATCCTCTCTTTCTTTTCATCTTCATTGTTATTTTAGGCCACCTGCAAATCCAGTCCTTCTTCTTTTTCTTTTTTTCTTTCTTCAGCTCCCTGCTCCCTCTCTCCGTCTGCTCACACATGCGAGGCGGAGAGAGCGCGGTACGGGGGAGAGGGAGGAGGAAATCTGCGATGTCCTCCGCACATCCTCCCAAGACAGCAGTTGTGCTGAAGGAGGGAGACAAGGAAAGGAGTGTGTGTGTGTGTTTCAGAGAGAGGGAGAGAGAGAGAGAGAGAGAGAGAGAGAGAGAGAGAGAGAGAGAGAGAGAGAGAGAGAGAGAGAGAGAGAGAGAGAGAGAGGGAAAGAGAGAAATGAGAGAAAGGGAGAACGAGAGGGAAAGAAAATGTGTGTGTGGGTGAGTGTGCATGGGAGAACATGCACAGTGTGAGTGTGTGTGCGTGTGAGTGTGTGCGTGTGTGTGTGTGTGCGTGTGTACCGGGGGGTATGAAAGACTGTGGCTCAGCAGCTTGTGGTCAGTGAAAGTCACTGGTGCACTCCTCCCTCTCTTCATCCCTCCATCCTCCCGTCTCCCGTGATTAGCGGCTCCTTGAGGACAAATAAATCTTCCATTTCCATTGCACAATCAGTCAAGATGGGCCCAGGTCCAGCAGCGCAACGTTAAATTATCCAGCACTTCCTGCAAAAGCTTCTTCAGACGGTTCCTTTAGCCAAGTGGATACCAGAAGTGCTAGGCCTTGGGACCCTCTCTATTGCTCCCTCTGGCTGGCAGGGCTGACCTGCTCTTCCCAAACCCAACATGGAGTCAGGATATCCGCCAGCAGTTTGACTCAAAGCACCATCACACAGAGGACCACTTAATCGTGCTGCTCGCTAAGACGAATGTGGTGGGTCTTGTTCAAGAGACACACGGAAGAACACAACCATATTCCAGGCACTGGAGCCAGAGATGTCATGATGATTTATCCAAATCATAACATCTCTCAAAACACTGTGAAACATTGATACATTACAGATATTCATGTATTGATGTTGCATCATACTGCCAGTAAAAAAAGGCTTTGTCTCCAGACAAGACAAGCTATCGACTACCAAAAGCAAGACTCTGGCATAAAACATGGACTCATCTAAATCACACTGGATATTTCCATATCTCCATGTAAAACAAAGACTAAGCTCTTCCGAGATGTATCGATTTTTTGCCCTCATCCCAGAAAGCAAAAATTCTCCCCTCCCAGTAGAGCTGTGATCTCTCCTCCCAGTGGAACAGCGGTATTTGTCTCATGGTAAGACTATACTTAGTCTAGCAGAGGTTAGCAGCGGTAGCCCTCATCAGTACAAAAGCCCTTTGAGTCTTCTCCCCCGCAGACAGCTGATCCCTCCGTCCAAACAGGCCAGGTCTGAGGGATGCTGGGAAATGGTGTTGGCAGCCATGGCATCACCGAGCAGAGGACCCATCCATCAGCACAGCTCCCAGAGTGCACTGGGGCCTACGCTGTCATAAAGGTGTCATGGCTGCCAGACGTTCGTCTGCGTCCAACAAAGAGCCCGCTGTCTCGGGCGGAGGATCTGATCTTCTGTCTGGTGCTGGGGGTGGTGGTGGTGGGGGTGTCTTCAGAGTATTATATATCTTATGTACACATCTTAGGTAGAGATGGTTTGCCGTGAAATTGAAATAGCATAGTTGTTGAGTCATGCTGTGTAGCGTCCATTGTAGTAGTATTGCTGATACAAATTTGAATCAAGTGGTGTTGTTGGTGCAGATGTCTTGGTCATTATGCTAAGCTAGATCTGTGGAGATGATTCCAGTGAGACTGTGTTGGTGTAAAAAGGAAGTTTGGAGCACGAGTGATCAATAAATATCTCAGGTTAGTATGCATCAGGCTCACATTTACTACCGCCAGTAAATTCCAAGGATTTGGGTTTCCATACAAACTTTTAAAAGAAAGATGACAGGAACTTTCAAATACAGGTGCTGTCATAAAAACGTCACCAAGAGGAGCCTTGGATATACCGCCACCAATATGTAGAGTTTCTGTGTATCAAAGGGCTGTATTGTTTCTGCTTGAACCAGGTCATGTGTACATTTGTGAGTGTTTTAGGTTGGGTGTGAGGCTGTGCTTTGGGTTCATGTACACTCAAGGCAACTCAACCCTGGGAAAGTTGGAGAAGGGGGAAACAGGTTTCACGCTTGACTGCCTGGGTGAGAGAGAAAAAAGAGGCGTAACAGAAAAGGTCCACATACTGTGGACTCTCACGTAACTTGCCTTGAGGAGTCAATATGTGAATGTGGCAAAGTGGTCCCTCACATCTGAATCGCACAGATTACTTTAATGTACGCTGACACGACGCCACACAGCGGGGCCGGCTCTGTAGAGCCCTGCAGTCCTTCACGTCTGCGCTCCCCATCTCTCCGGCTTGCTCTCCCGCTGTGAGAGGACTCCAGTGACCGCTCTCACCTGCACCAACCGACCGATCCTGGAACTCTGCCAGGCCCGGCTGTGAGCCGGAGCAGCCCTCCAGTTCCAGGCCCTCCCTCCCATCCATCCATCCTTTCCACCTCCTCCATCCATCCATCCCTCCATCCATCCTCCTCTGCAACTCCAACTCCCAGAAGACCCCCAGAGACGGAACCCGAGTCCGTGGCTGGAGCCCGTGGCGTGACAGGGGGGGATTTCTGGAGCCTGGCCTGTGTTATTCTCCGTCCCGCACTGTCTTTCATCAGGTCCCGTCCTCCAGCGCTGGCCTCGCAGACCGGTCCAGTGTACGGTTACACCGTCCTGGGCCCCCTGTCTGCAGCACGTGGGCGGATGATTTCTAACACATGGAGACCCCCGGGGGCCCGTCCGCCGAAAACAATGGAGGACCTGTCAGTGCACCGGGCCCCCGCCGCAGGACGGCGGGCGGTGATGTCACACCCCTTCACACCCACCCACGTCTACAACCCCTTGCCCTCGTCCCAGACTCCAATTAACACCTGTTTTCAGATCCCCAGTCCTCCACCAGCCCTCCCCCATCCCCACCCCCAGAATGAGCTGATTGTGTGTGTGAGTGTGTTTGAGTGTGTGTGTGTGTGTGTACAGTCTGGGTTAGATCCCAGGATTAGGTCTCTCTCTCCAGCTGCACGTTCCTCACACGTCCTCAGGATAGTGATCTGGCCTGGTGTGACACCCCCAGACCTATGCAACTGAGACACAACACCCCAGCTCCAGTGTTTGTTAGCAAGCTGCCTAATGCCTACAGGATTAGCCTGGTTAAGCCAGGGAGCTGGCTAGCTGGATTTCTTAGCTATAAACATGGACCCTAGCGAGTCCGTTGTTCAAAAGGAGTTGCGGCGGATGTCGGCAAATACGAGACATTTAAAGTCAAACTGTCCAACGGGGCCTCAGACTGCACTCTGGGTACAATTGAAGCTTTTGACTGCGGCTTCTCTCCCCGTGACAGTAACAGAAAACATCCAGCTATTCCAATCCTTTCCAGTTGTTTGAAAGGAGATATATGCGAGCAATAACCAGGATCCATCATCGCCTGCCAGCGCTGGAAAAAACAAAACAAGAAGGAACACAATACAGTGCAGGAGGACGGGGGGGGGGGGGTGGCCAACCCCCACCAGGCCCCCCGAAAGCTGGCTAATGAGCTGACTTGCTGATGGTGTTACTGTAGGGGGGACGGGGGGGTGTAGGGAGACGGGGGCAGGTCCCGGTGGGCTGTCCGAGAGTCCGTAGAGCCGTCGCACACGCCAGGCATACAGAGTGAGGAAAGCCATCCATCACGTTTGGGGGGCCGAGGGGGTCAGCGAGGGGGGGCCAAACACGGGGGCCAAACCATAACAATATGTGTGTGTGTGGCCATTGTTGGGCCGAGCAGGAGTCATTGTGTGTGTGTGTGTAACCGGGAGCCTCCACAACCACACCCTCACGGCCCTAGAGTGTGACTCAATACCCAGCAGCTCCCATAGGGGGAGGGGGGAGGGGGGGAGGGGGGGGGGGGGCAAGGGCGGGAGGGGGGGCTGATGGGAATTAACCGACGCACCTTTCCGTTTTACACCCAGGGACAGACCTGCACACACACACACACACACAGTAGTGGTGCAGTGAGAATGCTACTGTGCATCCTGTCCTACTCATGGATCATTTGAAGGGGAGAGGTTAGCGTAACAAAGCCTCCAACTAGCAGCCCAACTTCTTTCATACTTAGATAGAGCTAGCAAGGTAGAGCTAGGCAGAGTTAAAACATGATCTACATGTCATCATGAACATTACAGTAATTAGGCTTATGTAGAAATATATTGGAAGTGAGTTTCGTTTTAATGTGATCCCCCTCATCCTAACTCTGGCTTGTGCCTGTGTTAGTTCGGGTGTTTACATCAGATCACCTACAGAGAGGAGCTTGAGATTCGGACACCATCTGGAGCTGTTGACATACCCCTCTGTAAACACCGTACTACACCAACGACAAGCAACCAGGGGAGGCCACAGAACAACAGGCCCTTGGCTGACACAAGTAGCTCATGCAAGTAAAAAACCTGCCACATGTACCAGTGAGGAATTATGCCAACTGTGAGATCCTGGAGGATACACGCGATATTCACCATTCCTACTGGTGTTGGTATCTAATAAGGGCCGGGCTTCCATAAGGATTTAGACACAGCATTTGTCTATTATGGCTATCTAGGTCCACATCTCATCATCAGGCAAGGTGGGGAAACACTAGCTACATGGCCAGCTGGTGTGACAGCCTCTTATTCCCATGATCCTCTCTCCAGGAAGCTCTGACAGAATCGGACCCACACCCTCTTCTCTTTCCCAAACACTTGGCCCGAAAAACACCACCTTCCCCAAATACCTCATCATCGCCAGCTCTCTCCCTAACAACACCAACCCCATCACTCCATACTCCTCTTCCCCTTTTCCATTCTCGTCCCCCACTCCCCTCCACAAACCCAAAGACAGGAAATCTACTCTTACAGCGATTACGCTCAAATTTGCCTCTGTCTGAAGGGAAGTCTCACAGTATTCAGGAGTCTCAGGCGTGTTTGGCTGTAATCCAATTCCTGCCAAGCTATCACCTTTCAGACCCGGCCCCTGAGTTATTACAGCGCGGCCCTTCACAGCTCTGCAAGCGCACCACGGCGTAGGGCCCAGCCTGCCTGCCGTTCCACAGCCAGACCCCCGAATTGCATGCTGGGGACTTCCGCCGCAGGTGTCAGAGTCTTTCTTCTCCCCCCTCCTCCCTCCCCTCCCTCCCTCCTCCTCCTCCTGTCAATTCTTCTCTTCTTGACGAGTGCTGTAATTCCCTGCCTCCCTCGCTCCTTCTCTCCCTCGCCCTGGGTTCTTCCACACACAGGCACTTCCAGATTGTTCTCATTTAGTCTGGCGAGGTCAGGGCCCTCCTGTCCCACACAGACCAGAGCTACTCGCTCACCCTCTCTTTCTTTCTTTCTTTCTTTCACTCTCTCTCTCTTTCGGATTCTTTCACTTTCTCTTTCTCTCTGTCTTCTTCTCCTTCCATCTCTCTTCTGTCCATTTCTTATCTCTCTCTCTTTCTGTCTCTCTCCTCATTCTTTTTCTCTCTCCCTCTCTCTCTCCCTCTCTCTCCTCATTCTCTCTCTCTCTTTTCTTACTTCCCTCTCTGGGTTTTACAAGCCAAAGCAGCTGGCTCGCCCACAAATTCCCCTGGGCTGGTGGATAGTTAAAAAGATAAAGCCCAAGGTAGGTGACAGAAGGGAAAGTTGGAGGCTCAACACCAAAGGAACATTAGAGGGTTATGTCTATGGGGGGGGGGGGGGGGGGGGGGTTGGGGGGGGAGGTTGGGGGGGGATAGGAAGGTTGTGTGAGAGAGAAGGAAAGAGCTTTGTTATTCTTAAATTGTGTGATTTAGTATGAACCATGAAATGCAATACAGCAATTTATAGGTCAGCAATTGACAGCTGCCATCCTGTCAATTTTGTATTTGTTTACGTAGCTTATTATTCGCCTTTTCAGTTGTGAGAGTCTCCAGACTATCCATAGTTGGGGTGACAAATGTTGTTCTCTCTCTGTCTCTATCTCTCTCTCTCCCACACATGGAAGCAAACCTTCCTCTGAGGGAACAGCACAGTAGCTAGTGCTCCTGCTGTCTAGCTAACAGGGAGGCCATGTTGTTTGTGTTGTAACTGCTGCCTGTGAACCAGAGCACTGGTGCTAAAACATTCTTAAAATCACAGCCGTGATTGAATATTTACCTTACACTAATCCAGCCATGGTTTTACTCCGTCCTTGCTCTCATAATACGCAGGGAAGTAGACACGATCTAAACGGTTGTTGGGTGGGCGGTGGGGGGGGGGGGGGGGGGGTGGGGTAGTGAGGAAGGGAGCCCCTCTCGCTCAACAGCACCTCATCTTGACCCTTTGTGAAAACCAGTAGACACATTGGAGGAAACCCGATCGGCAGCGAAAACAAGTATGAAGTCAGATCTTTATTTAAGGAGCCAGGCCACAGGTCTGTGATATCCAGGAGGAGGTGGGGAGGGGAGTGGGGGGGATTTGGTGAGGCTGTGCTCTCTGTCTGTCTCTCGCTGTCTCTCCCTTTTCCTCCCTCTCTCTCTCTCTCTCTCTCTCTCTCTCTCTCTCTCTCTCTCTCTCTCTCTTTCTCTCTTTCTCTCTCTCTAGAGGTATTTTCTGAATGCTTGCCAGGAAAGTTTAATGGCTGTGGAATTTGGACAGGAAAAAAGCGCCTGGAAGTTTCAGAGGAAGCAGGGATTTGTGCCTCACGCAGGCAGGCAGCACCTCTGTTTGTGAGAGAGAGAGAGAGAGAGAGAGAGAGAGAGAGGAAGAGAGGAAAAGAGAGAGAGAGGGGAAGAGACAAATAGGAAGAGACACAGAGAGAGAGGGAGAGACAGAGAGAGAGAGAGAGAGAGAGAGAGAGAGAGAGAGACTGAGAGAGAGAGAGAGAGAGGAGAGAGAGAGAGAGAGAGAGAGAGAGAGACGAGAGAGAGAGAGAAAGAGAGAGAGACGGGGAAGAGAGAGGGAAGAGAGAGAGAGAGACGGAGAATGAAAGACAGGGAGAAGAGCGTCAAACCTCTTTTCCAACGAACAGTGCAAGCCCTTGGGGGACAGCCCTCAGACAGGCAGGCCACATTCAGCCAACCCCACACATGCCTGCGTACGCAAAGAACAATACAAGCACAGACTGCCAGACACACAGACACGCACAAAAAATGCATGCTCACACACACACATGCACACACCCTTTACAAAAACACACCGATACGCATTTCAACGCACGCACATTCACATCATACAATGGAACTGATACTCCCTCACACACCACACACAAACACTCACAGACACCGTTTACGGCGCCGCTAAACGCTGATCAGTTTAAAAACCCATCTTAAGACCATCACCTGAAACCTCAGTCCAGCTGTTTCTCCGTCCCCTACCAGACAGCCAGGGACAGGGCCTCTCTCTAAGTTCCCAGGCTGGGAGAGGAGACAGTGATGAGGGGCTGAGCAAAGTGGCCAGATGCCTTCAGGCCTCCATATCACTCAAGGCCCGGTGCTGTCTGTCTTTCCTGTTCCTACCCGTGGCTGTGGCCCTAAACACTGGAGCCCCCCCCGGCTCCCAGCCATGTCACCAATATTGGCAGCACCTTCGCCTGCTCCCCATCCTTCACCCCACACCTCCTGCCAGGGCCCCAGACCCAGACCCATGACCGGGCAGAGGAGTAGACAGGCAGACAGGACGGTGTAACTCCCCCACCCCCCCAAACACACACACACACACACACACACACACGCACACTCACAGAACTATCTCTGGGAAGGCCCAAGCAGTGGAGACCTCCATATCCATTACACCCACCCCTGTCATGTGGGTCTTCACCACACACTACGCCAGGGGCCATTAGGGGATTCTTGCACACTCTGAGGACGTTAGACACCCCCCCCCCCCCATCCCGTCCCGGCCCCCCACCCCTCGCGAACGCCCACGCGACAGGATGAGAATGGACGGGTACACATTCGCCCCTCATCACTCCAAGATGTTTTTCAAAGGAGGTGGGCCTGCTCTCTGAGGGGACTGAGAGCAGAGACCTCCAGACTCTCCTCAGTCAGTCAGCACATGAGACATGAGCACCAGCCTCGATATAAGTGACAAATTAAGAGATGAGAATATATCATGTACTATATGTAATTACAGAAACATAAGTGGGTGGGTGTAGCTCGATGGTTAGAGAATTTGTCTGCAGATCAAATTGTCGCAAATACCCACCGCTTTGGATAAAATAATGCATCAAACGAAGATCCTTTAAACCTTTGTTGTTTGAAAAAAACCTTTAAAAATGATTCAAAATATTTTGGGAAAAAAACGTTTAAAAATGTTTTCTACAGACTTTTTAGATATTTTATAAAGAAACTCGATCAATCATTGTAGGGCCTGTGTCAGTACTGTCACTGTCTGAAGATGTGGTCATGTGACCGGTTATTCGCGCCATAAGTAGCTTCTTGCGCTTCTAGTTTTACCCACTGCAAAGTCGTTCGGATATTGAATGGCATTGATTGCTACAGGACGTATGATCATCATCTGATACCCCTCTTGTGGTTTATTGCTTTAATAATATATCAGTCTCACCACATTATTAGCTCAACAGCGCAAATACTGGCTAAACAAAGCAGATTAATTATTAGCTAACTGCTTGGTATATAGACAGTAGGCTTACTGCAGCTGGCTATCAGCGGTACAGTAGATCCGGTGCTTTGGAGAACTGGAAATCATCTACACAGAAGAACACATCCTTGCTGGCATAACTTAATGTACAATTTTCGGCTGTGCTCCGTTTTGCTCCTAGCTTCAGACCTGACCCCGGGACCGGTAAGTAACTTGTACTACAAGTTGTTGATTAGCTAAGCTAGAGCTACATAAGATGTTATCTCCCTGGCCTGTGCCTTTTCTATTCGCAATTTTAGCTAGCTAGCTATCTAGCCTAACAAGCTACCGAACAGAGTACTGTTCTAGGTAAACGCGCGCAGGTTTGTGACGTTTGTGACTGTAGGTAGCTAGTTAGCTACCGTTAGCTAAAACACCTCTGAAACACACCTCCCTGGAGCAGTAGATGTAAGTGAGCAGAGCCCTACTGCTGTGCGTGGACCTGCTGAACGACGCAGAACTGCACGAGCTACGGGCAGGTGACTCAGCACTAGTGTCCCCGCCAGCCAAATCAGTACAGGATGAACACTGAATATCAGAGTTGCTAACAAATGTTTTTATTGAATAAATCCCTCTGAAAGTGTGCCTGGTTGTTTGAAAACATGCTGAAGCTCATTGAAGGTAGCTCAAAACTGTCTTCCCTCCTCTCACATAATTGAGTTATGTCCCTCCTCTTTTTATCAGCATAATGATACACATTTGTTATTGTGACCTCTCCTGCCAGAGCTGCTGCAGTGCATGCTGGGAGGCATGCAGAGCCACCTGGACTGCAGTGTGGTGGGCGTGAGGCGCATGGTCATGGTGGTGGGAGAGTGTCTGAGCTCACGGATGGATTCAGGCGGTACCAAGCTCAAGTTTGAGGTACAAATGAGACCCTGTTCAATAGCCATGAGTCAGCTCTGTGACAGTCCAACAGGTTGCCTGTCTGATTTGTGAATGTGAAGTGTCTGAGGTGCCCCCGGCAGCACTAGTGGGGGTGTTAGGTTCAACACGTTGCCCCGGAGAAACACAAACACAGCAGAAGAGGAAATGCCTATGAACAAATGGGCCTAAAAGTGAAGAGGCTGCAGTATACAGGGACCTTATCTCCCCACCTGTGACAGGAGGAGGATAGCAGGCCGTGAGGGCCGTTACGTTTAGTTCCGGGCTGTTACTGGGTCAAAGCCCCCTGCAGAGCACAGGCATAAGAAACAAACTTTTGGTACCACACTCCCTAACTCACCCTAAACAAACAAACTTGATTTAGTGAACTACAGTGTACACAAATGTCTCTAGACAAATAAGGGAGTAAACAAACATTGGTCCAGTGGCATATGATACAGTTATTTAAGATGTGGCATTTCAAGACATCATTAGACATGGAACATATGGTTCATTGTAGTAGTTGTTTTCTACCCACAAGTAAATGTCTACTGAGTGTATATGTTTTTTTTATTAGCCAGACTGTCAGTGTTCAGTATTCAAGAGATCAATCTACTGGGCCCTGCCAAGGGAAAATCTTTAAAAAAGAGTCTGGATTTACTGTGCATTCCTAATCTTAAATTCAATATTCCTCTCCATAAATGGAAGACTTTTCACCTATCTAGCAGGAATTTTTGTAAACAATCCTGTCCAATTAAGTTGACTTAAAATTATTCACACTTTTTGGAACAATATGAAAGCAAGTCCTGCACGGTGTTATGTGTCACACCCAGGTTTGACTGACTGCAGTAGGCTGTGTGACTAAATGTTGCCCACATTTACATTGTGTTCTGCTCAGAAAACAAACTATATACAAACTATATACAAACTATAGGAGACAGAATATATATAGAGAGCTGGGCTGTGCAAGAGTGGGCCAGGCTAGGCAGGACTGGGCCGGGCAAGTCTGGGCTAGGAAATGCTAGGCTAAGCAAGGCTAATGTAGGCTAGGTTTGTCTGGGTCAGCCTCAGTGATGCGGGCTGGCCAGGGCCGGGGCCAGGGCCAGGCCAGGGTGGAACAACGCTGGGCCTGTTTACTCAGCTGTGGGGCTCCCCAGGTCCAGGGGAAGAGGATGTGTTCAGGGCCTCATTAATCATGGCCGCTTCGAAGGAGATAAACAGGCCCGGCCCAGCGGGGATGCTGCCGAAGGATGGGGGGATGGGTGGAGGGAGGGGGGGAGGGAGGGGTGGGAGGGAGGGGGGAGGAGGGTTGGGAGGGGGGAGGAGGGGTGGGAGGGAGGGGGGTGGAGGGGTGAGGAGGGGAGGGAGGTGTGGTGGAGGGAGGGAGGGAGTAGGAGGTGTGGGAGGGAGGGAGGGTGGAGGAGGGGTGGGAGTGGTGCATCAATACTGGTGGAGACGCCAAAACACTTGCTGTCCGGTCCCACATCTGCACGGTCGCACGCGCTCGTAAATCAGCATTCCTGCCCAGGACAAACACACTGACGGAGCAGTGCATGTAAACCTGAGAGCATTCTGTTCAAACCCTGCACTCGTACTGCGTGTCTTATGATGACTGGAATTCTTCTGAACTTCCAATTTCAGGTACTCCATTTCAACTGAAGGAAGAAAACGCACGATAGCCCGGCCACCACCTGACTGATTCTCAGTTATATTATCAAACACACCAGCTGATGTAAGATAAGACGAGCCTTTATCAATTCCCAGGCGGGTAAAATGTAGCCAGATTCTGGCTGCACTCACTCCATCTATCCACCTATTCATCAGTCATCCATGTGATACGATACAAACTGTCCATGAGTCAACACAAAATGGGACACCTCCTAAAATCTACCTCTGTACAAACCATGGGTTTATTTGACAGGGATCAGAATTCCTCTCTTGCTCAGATGGTGTTGCGGGCTTTGGAGACTCCATCCTTTACTGTGACTAAGCCTGGAGTGTTCAGGTTATTGATGGAATCAAATGTAGCCTTCAAAAATGTTCCAGGCCTCGGTGAACAGCCGGGATGAAATACAGAATCTGTCATCTGGACGAAACAGCGGGCCAGCACCGTGTTATTCTACACCGCTAGACCCAGAGCCCTCTCCTGGAGGAAGAGAGGGAGAGAGAGAAAGAGAGAGAGAGAGAGAGAGAGAGAAAGAGAGAGAGAGAGAGAGAGAGGGCTCGGGGTTACTGAAACCTGGGGGTTCAGCTCCAAGAAGGCTTCCATTATTACCTGTCAGCCCTGCACCCTTCCAGACCTCTCCAACAGCCTGTGTGTTTCAGACCAGGCAACGTGTCATTCATCTTCCTGCACCAAATCTCCTCAGCAGGAGCAGAGAATAGGGGGGGGGGGGGGGGGAGGGCAGGTAAAGAGACATGACAAACGCAATAAGAGAAATGTTTATTTCATTGCCCCCTCTAAATGTGTTTTAAGATATTGTATTACTCTGTTTATGTAAGCTTATTTCTTAATCACGGTGTGTATGTGCGCGCGTGTGCGTGTATGTGTGTGTTTGTGTACACTGAGCTAATTGGTTCTGATAGCCTTGGAAAACTGACATCATGACTGGCCTCTCTGGATTTCCACCGCCAGTCAAACTGGTGAAAGATTGAAATCCAGCCGCGTGTTGCGGTGAGTGCGGAGACTGCTGCGCTGGTCCACTTCGCAAGACCAGGCATCAGCTCAGAGCTACTGTACATCAGGTCTGAATATGCATCAAGGTCAGCCAAACCTGCCACCACAGGTGTCACTTCAGATACATTTGATAGTGTAAAGTCCTCTTGCTGCCTCTTCCTGCTTTTGAAGCCTACATACAGTTAACGCTTGTACAATCAGGCAGTGATTCACTGAAGCATAATCGAAACTATCTCAGTGTACTTTTCGTTTGAAGTGCATCCTTACTGTCAGGAAACAGAACTGGATAATTCATTAATATACATACAGCTACTCTGTTACTTGATAGGTCGACCGCAGATTTCTTTTTGTTAGAACATGTCTGCCATCTAGTGTTCATGTTGAGTTTGATGCTCACGACAGAAAAACAGTGACTTAAATTAAAAGCAACTGTTTTCATCTGTAATCATCTAAATGTGCTTCTCTGAACACTTAACACTTTTTCTGTAGTGTTGTATTTTCTTGTTTTCTGTAATAGTACAATTATCTGCTAATATTTTAGAGAAACAGCTTCAATGTTTTTAGAAATGTGTTCTTTAAGTGGCCACATGGTGGTGTCTTTGACAACCAAATAAACCTTTGGGGAGGATTTAAGTTAAGGAAAGACAAATGGTCTTTCCCAAGTGCTGGTCATAAAAGAAATATCCAACTGTCGATATTGTGGAAATCTTCAAATGAACAGGTAGATTGATGTGAACATTTCCAATCCTTTATGACAATTGTGCACACTTCTGATTGGCGTGTACCTGCCTGCCCCTCAAACATGACTTCTAATAGCTCTTAATATGTATGTCATGTGACTTCTCACTCGGCCCACCAAAGTATTTACCTTCAACAAACACCCATCCAGGTTTTTATTAAACCTACGTCATGTTGCTGAGTGAAACCTTCCATAAAGCTTATCTGCTCCTCTCAGCTGACTAACTGAACCATCTGTTATTAGTTACATCCTCGGACGTGGTCACATACTAAGATGGAGAGACACACATTCAGATTGATAGCTAGCCTGGGAGTAGATACTAGACTATATTGATTTATCCGTGTGTATTTCACTTATCGTTTCCTCTCGAACGCGGTCCTTTATTGTGACCTGGCCGTGCCACACTGTTTCTTTTATGCTCGGCGATGGACGCGTCATGTGATTTACAGTAAGAGCATCCTACTGACCGCGTTTATAACAAAGACGATGCACGTGCGTTTAATCATCACGAGTTTCCTTTTGGTTTCAAAGGGTCTGGCCTCATGTGACATGATTTGTTTCTGTCTCATAGAGTACCAGAGTCACATTCGGAGGGATATAAGCCAGAGGCCCTGTTAGATATTTAGTTGTTTTTTTACTGCTAAGGTTGCTATATCATTTCAAACCCCTTAGCATTCTCAATTTAGAAGAATTACCATGCAAACCAATAAAAGTTACAGTGGGTGTCTGAAACATCCTAATTAGGTGACAGGGAAAGAGCTTCCAAAACAGGTTGTCTTCAGCGCTGCTTGAATACGTAGAGCATGAATGACCTCTTTAAAGCTGCACATGATTATGCAATGGCATGTGTAACAGGATAGCATAGGGAAAATGTTTTCATTCGCCAGACTCCACCCGTATCAGTGCACTGTGTGTCTCATCGTAGCATGGTCTGCCCCGGGCCACCAGCAGTGCTCTACGCAGAGTCCTCAAGAGGGCTCTGATCTAAACACTCTTGGCAGTCAGGGAAGAAGGGGGGCTTGGATAGGAAGAGGGTTAGAGGGCACACTTTAATCCCTTACCCTCTCTGGCAGGCCACTTGGATGAGTCCTCTTTCAACCCCATGCAGCGGTCAGGGTGGGAGACTCATGCGGTGGTATCTCTGATATCTGTGATCTTAATCAAGCACCCATGAGAAGGTTAAAGGACACATGATATACGCACACTTAAAGCTCAGGGTGATAGCCTTTCATGAGTGTCTGACTGGAATGCGTGGGAACAAGTCACAGCAAAACAACAGCATGACAAACCCTGGGAGCGCAGGTACTGTACCGACCGTGCTGTCAATCGCTTTTCAGAAAATATCGGTGAGCAGTGTTGCATGTGGATGACGTGAGATAGGCGATAATGAATAGTGACTCTTTCATGCAATTTTCATGAGTGAATGAAGAGAAAAACTTTCCATCTTTCGTCACATACTGTTTTTTTTTGCCCTGGTTCGGACTGCCTGCATTCCTTTCGTGGTGTTCACAGTCAGGTGATTACTGGCTATCATTTCCTCTGCTGTGGAGCCTATTTTCTGGGTCAGTGGGCTCCACCAAAGGAGTGATTGAGTCTTAAAGGGGGCTCCTTCAAGCATGCAGCCTCTCCCCTTGTTCCACAGACAAAAGGCCCAACACACCGGTAGAACAACAGCGCCCCTACCAACATCCGGCAAACATTACGTCAATGTCGGGTGCGCGTGTTTTACTAAGTAGCGTTGGACAGGGTCAGAATCAGGTAATGTGTTTTACAAAGTAGTGTTGGACAGGGTCAGAATCAGGTAATGTAGGGGATATATCATCTCTATGTCTTCTTTTTATGACCGCTATCTCCTCCTATCTGTGATCATCAGTGTCATGGATGGAGGTGCTTTCCGGTGGTTTCCGCTCACCTGCTTCTCTTACTCTCTCTTTCTCCCTCTCTCTCTCTTTCTCCCTCTCTCTCTCTCTTTCTCTCTCTCCCTTTCTCCCTCTCTCTCCCCCTCTCTCTCTCTCTTTCTCTCTCTCTCTCTCTCTCTCTGTCTCGTGCTGGTGTCAAGGCAGGAGAAGCAGAGGAGAGCGGAGAGGAAGGGAGGAATCCATTGCTCCCTGTGTAACGAGATTCCCAGCTAATCAGTGACTTTCCTGCCTTATCTCTGCCATCAGAACACTCAGGAGGCTGTGTAACCCAGGACGGGCTGATGTCATGGTGGGATGGCTACGGTGGTAGAGGGAGGGTGTGTGTGTGTTTTTGTGAGATTTGAGTGTGCGTGAGATTTGTGTGTCTGTGCATGAGTGAGATTTAAGTGTGCATGATGTCTGTGTGTGTGTGTGTGTCATCATGTCACTCAGTGAAGCAGAGAGGTTATAGTGAGTAAACCACATATGACTAACTGCTGGTCTCTAGACGATAAAGACATATGGGCCTTGGTTGAGTGCAAATGTGTATGCACGCTTTGTGTGTGTGAGTCTGCAATTGTGTATTCTGTCCAAGGAATTGTTGTGCTGAATTGAGGGTGAGAAAACATTAGCCGGCCCTCGCTGCTCTTGTCTAATGCTCCAGAGCGAAGAGGACCCACAACATCTCCCTGATTGCCAAAGGTGTCCCTTACACTGCCCCACTCTGCAGTCAATGGAAAAATGATCTCACTCCTTCAAACACCACTGACTTCATCCCCTGACGTGAGGCAAAGTAGTGACATCAGTGCCTCCATACCTGAACACAGCAAACAGAGGCTGCAATGAGGGAGAGGCTGTGCGGCTGAGTCCAGGCCCAGTTCTGAATGCTTGATTATTCTATACGGGTTATGTCATGGTGAGGACTCTACAAACAGGTGCGAACATGGGGCTTTAGGCACAACAACAATGTGATGTAACGTCATTCATTATTTAAAAGAAGCTAATTTAACGGTGACGTCCTGTGTGTGCACAACAAAGTCAAAGGATCCTGTGTGGCTAGTACTGGAATTAAACCTACAACTTTGCCCAAGTCACAGATGTGAAGTAACAGATAAATGTCGTCAAAATATTAAGCTCCCTTTCTTTGAATAAAACTCAAATACCAAACCCACTAATATAATTCAAATACTTGGGTTAAAAACATCCATGGAAGTCCAAGGAAAGCACCAGTGAAGCGGTGTTAAAAGCCACTGGCTGTGAGCGAGAGGCCACCTTGTTCTCCCAGAGGACACTATTCATTAAGGAGACACCATATTAAACCCATATGGCATTTCCACCCCTGGGTACATCACCTGTGTTAACGGCTCTGAGCCATGTCCTCACCATTCCTGATCTGCCAGTGCCGCATGCCAGTCTCATCACAAAGGCCATCCGTGGACATACCAGGCCGTGTGGATGTCCAGATGGCACAGTTCGGATCTGGTGCCAGGGGTATGCAGCCCTTCCCCTGGCCACCCACTTCAAAGAGGGAGGAGGAGTGCCAGGCATTCTTTGTATGTGGCCTATAAGATAGAATTTACAGGTGTGAAAGGTCACCTTAATCTGTAGGGTGTGTGTGTGCATGTGCATTGCTGGCAGGTTCTTAGAAAGATCAGACGGGAAGATGTATGGTATATGCAGTCAAACCTAGATAAACCATGTCAACGTAGCGGTAAATTTTGATATTGACATGGGAAGCTTACTATGAACCCTATCAGACTAAGTATAGGAGTTAGTTACTAAATATGGTCATTCAAACCTCACAACTATTGCTGATTGAGATCCACTTTAAGTGAGGAACTACTATACTACTATAAATATATGTGTATATAGAGAGAGGAGAGAGAGATGGATATGTTATATGATATTTGATATCTGATCTGGATGTGAGACATGTTTGGTTTCGGTAAATGTGCGGTCGAGCTAAGTGACCTTGTCTTATCAGGTCGCCCCAACACCGGACAAACTCCAACTAAACACACCGCCCACTTGCGTTCGGCTCCAAACAAGCCCGCTGTGTTGTTCTGATGGAAGATCTGGGGGCATTGTTTACACCCCAGAGTTTACATGGATTACACTCTAATTACAACATGGAATCTGGCTAAATTAGAAAGGCTCTCTTGTGAAAACAAAGCAATATGGTTCAACAAAAACATGAAAACCCCAAAATGTGTCCTTTGAGAAGTAAGGAGTTATTGGCGTAGCTTTGAACTCCGATGCAACACTCCATGTTGGAGTGGATTAATTCCAAGTGTTCCACATTCATACTAAACATCCTTCGATGTGTGTGCCAAACACTGCTATCATCCATGTGTGCCCTTTGATATGACTGAGACAGTTGTGATGAAGTGCAGCCCTTGCCCCAAGGCCAACCCCATTGGTTTTCCCCTGGCTTCAATGATACAGCTGGATCCTTATAGCTGACGCACATGGGATTTTCGTTTTGTCCCCAAATTAGCATGGAAATGAAGTGGAAAACAGGGTATAAATGGATATGTCCGCGAGCCTGACGCAGAAACAATAGAGGGTTTACACAAAACCCCTCCTGTCAGCCACAAGACAGAAACAAGGCTTCTCTGTTCCTCCTTGTTGGAGTGATCCTGTTTTCAGCACCAAACACCAACTCCACAGCAGCTCTCGATCTCCCCATGTACCGCAGCCTGGAGGAGCCAGAGCAGCAGCCTACTTGTGAATCAGGGAAGGTGGGGGAAGGAGGGGAGACAGGGAAGGCAGGGAGAGTTTGCTTTGTGGCTATCTAAGGCTTCAGCTGTGCCAGTACAGCTGTGTGGGGCTTTCTGTCCCAGCATCAGAAACCACTGAAAAGCACCCCCCGTAAACGCAAGCTCTTTTGTGTTCACCTGATTGATCTTTCACTGGACTGAGCAGGCCAGACAGGCTGACTTTGGTGTGGAATAGTCGGCGGACAAACAAGCGAGTCAGTGTGTGTGTTTGTGTGTGCGTGTCTGGGAGCTAAGGCCTCGCAGGTGCTAGGGGCACACTTGGGTTGGCGTGCTAGACCTTCTCAGATGCCAACAGTGACATTTCCTGCCTGTGCCTTTACACAAGCAGGCATCCCAGCAACGGTGCTATGTCCTGAGGGAATGAATAGCAGGGCTCTGGTTCCTACAGAGCATACACACGGGCAGAGAGAGAGAGCACCCACTGAATGCACAGACGCCCATGTCAAATCATTCACCAAAGCACAAACACGCGCGAGTATCAACGCGAGGCAACGCGTAGCCATGTACGCATGCACGCTGGCACCCACACTGTACATGCCTCTCATTTCAACTGACACACACAGAGACACAGACTCTGGGGTTGGGATCTTATTTTTGATATATTTTCACACAATGCTTTTTTTTTAGGTTGTATAGCCTTTTTTCACTCTGGCAGGAGTGAAAAATTGAATGGAAACTGCCAATGGAAACTAGCCTTTTGGCTATAATTGAGTGCATTTACAGTTTAATGTTCATGAATGTATACTGTCCCTCTTGGTCAAATAAATAAATAGTTTGATTGATTGACAAGCGGTCTCCTCTGTTGCTCATCTGTTGCCGTGGAGGAGGCTGGTGCTGGGGTTGTCTGGGCTCTGTGTGAATCGCTCTGCCAGGCATTCCACAGAGGAGGCGGTGGGAAATCAGTTTATGCGTCGTGGTCTAAAAGCAGCAGACAGTGACAATCCCAGGCACAAGCCCCGAGCCAGGGCACATCGTTCAGTCCCTACGCCACACTGTGACTTACAGCCTGTTCATGCCGGCCAAAGTGCGTTGCAAATCATCTTGGCTACCATCTGTGTTGGGGTCAAATATGTTGGCTATTCAGGTGTGCTCATAACAGAACAAGTGTCTGTCAGTTTAAAGATGGCGAGACACAGAGCAGTTGTAAACAGTGGAACTGTTCCCAAGGGTGGGGTTTCAAAACAGTAACCCAACTGTATACTGCAGCATGTAAGGGGCTTCTTTTTCACATTCATATTTAGTTTCTTGTTTGTTGTAAGCATGACTTTGCTTTGTCTAATGTTTCCAGGTAATCATTGTTTGCTTTCCAGGAGGAACGCGTAAGAGTCTTGGTGGATTAAAATCCAGCATGTTGCATTTTCCTCAGGCAGGACACAGGGCAGCCCAGAATCAGGAGTCACATTTGGCAGCCTGGTACAAAAAGGATGTGAGATAAATTGGTAGCCAAACGTGCAGGAACAATTTTTTTTTGTATTTCACTGGAAAATGTTGTGTCTGGAGACACTCAGAGACAAAAAAACCCCACAAAAAAACACAAAAGTCACGCACACTTCATCTCTCTCATACACACACACACACGCTCCATCTTTCTCTCACACACATTGGTTTCACATGAGAGCTGTTTGCACTGGCAATCATCTTCCAGTTCACATGGCACATGAGAGCAAGGGTCCCTTCCTCGAGCGGCCGTCCCCACTCCAAACAAGCACAGCTCCCTGTCTTGTCTGGCCCAGGCCCCCTGTCTGAGAGCATGTCCTGTTTGTTTAAATGGCCCACACAACCCCACCTCCCCCCACCCCTATGGATGAGATGTATGGGTCACACCAGTAGATTTCAGCCCATGGTAGATTAATGGATAAAACATAACTGGAATCCCATTTGGAAAGTGTAATTTTGCAGTTCATCTGGTGGCTTCGCCTGGGATTCAGTCAATGTTTGACGTTACTGATTCAGATATAACTGTAAGGATAATTTTCCTAGAGCCATGATTAAAGGAACACGTTGTCCATTGAATTGTAATCAAAGGAGATATTTATTATATTATGAAGGGGGGATAGAAGATTGCCACTGGTTTTTTTGCAAGCACACAGTGCTTGGTTCTGCAGTGGTCTGTCTTTGTTAGGCCTGACATAGCTTAGCCCTGGAATGGAAGCTCATTACATTCCCTGTAAAGGGACTAAAACACCTCCACTATCCAAGCTGTCTTTTGAATACAATTCAAAACAAAAATGTGGACAAATGTGTGAAGGAAAGAGAAGGGGGTTTGTTTCAGTTGAGAGAAACAATGTTTGACCCAGTTGGAAAAGTAAGCTACAGTTCTGAGATTTTCTTTTGTGGAAAACATTTCGGAAGACCGGGCTAAACTCAAGATTCGATAAAAAAATATGAAGCATATTAAAAGGAGTTTTGCCATAATCCTGTTTGGGTGTATATATCTATACTTTTCCAGGAAGTGAGGCCCTGACTGGGACGTCCTTGTGTTGTCAGAAAGATGTTGGACTTTATCAGTCACCATCTGCCTTATCAGAAGCAGGGAGAAGAGGAAGGCATGTTCACTGATGGAGCTTCAGAGAGAGGAAGGGGGGGAGGGGGGGGACAGAGGTGTTGTGGACGAGCCTTCCACACCTTACCATCCCCCCACCCTTAGACAGATATCACTGTCCTCTCTCTCTTTGTTCTCTCTCTCCCTCTTTCTTTCTTTGATCCTCACTTATTCTTTGACTAGATCTTGTGTATATTTTCTCCTTATAAATATTATTTCTCTCTCCCTCTCTTTCTGTTTTACTTTACATATATCTCCATTCAGCCCTGTGCCTTGCTAACCAGCTGGCCACAACTATAGGACAGAACACATTCACGAGTAGCATTTCACCCTGTGAACACGGCTCACTTTGATCAATAAGCACTCTCAATCTAGCAGGCCCCTTTCTACTGCCTCCCACACCATGCTTTCTCTCTCTCTTTCTCTCTCTCGCTTTCTCTCTCTCGCTAAGTTCTCTGTAGTATGCTGACACAGCTCTCAAACTAAGACAGTTGAAGATGGGTGCTGTTGTATGTGTTTGAGATGAAGCACCATAGATCCACGTTGAATATTGTGCAACCCCAATTTGATTAAGAGCTTAAAAGCCTGCCTTAGCTGCAGGAAGTGCCACAGACAGTGCTGCCACACTTGAGTCCATTTCAGAATCTGTGTCTTTATCTGGTGAATGCTTTTTTCTAACACAATTGCTTATTGATTTTGGTGATAACACAAAAAATGACCATTGTGCTCTTTTAATGAAAATTCTGCAATCATGCAGAGAGAGATTGTGTTTGTATTCAAGTCCCAAAAGAGTTGTTGTGAAGCAGCTGGTACTTAAAGGAAGGGATACGCCCTAGATGCCTTGGTAAACACACACCCGGATGTCTAGTGGCAAAATCATACCTTATCAACACGTTGCGAAAACACGTTGAACGTGTGAGGGGGAGATTGGAGAAAGTGATCCAGTTTTCCTTTGGCTGGAATAAAAGCCCCAAAAAAGTATTTGTCACATGAACTCAGAGGCTGAAGTAGAGGGTATTCCCTAAGTGTGGGAGATAATACCTGGATGTGATTGATAAACATTTAAAGTGTTTTGAATGTGTATTTTCTCGGTTGTTTTACCACGATTTCCGTCATCAAGCAAAGTAGCAAACCTCCCTAGTTAGAAATCACATGAAACATGTCGTCAGCCATTGCTAAAAGAGGGGAAAGGTAATAAAGTAAACACACTTCTTTGAGTATGTCTGGTCTGGAGAAGGAAAACAAGTCTGGACATTCATGCTAGGGCAGGTTTTTATGAATGGATGTTTTTTCTACCACCCCCACCCCCACCTCTCTCAGTCTCCCTTTTTGTGAATGAAAAACAACTGGAAATCTAGAATAAAGCTCACAGAGACTCAAGCTCTTATTGGGGCTTCTTTTCAAACCCCACCCACGGTTGCTAGGGACCCAGACAGTCTCGCACCTGATTGGTTGAAAGGCGAAACCGAGATTTCAGTCATAAGACAGGTCATTCATTAGGACAAAGGCAGAAATTCGAGCTCTTGAAAGAGGAAATCCACCAATCACAAACTTCTCTGGCCGAGCTTGTGGCAGAGAGCAAGAGAGCCAATCCTGCTTTTTCGAAATAACACAGCAAGTCTGGTAAAATACGGATATCGTCTTAATTCAGTGATATCATACGTCTTTGCACATGATGTTTGGACATATTTAACTTTTCTTAAAATTACTCATAACATGCCATACAAGATAGGCTTAACAGTTATTTTGTCGCAGTCCCTCTGACAATTGAGACGAAACATCTGTTTCTTTTCATCGTCTCCACACTTCCTCTTGGAGCGTTGAGGTTAATAAAGTTTTTTCAGTTAGTCTATTTCATCATGTTTTGACTTTAGTTTAAAAAAAATGAATTCACTTACTAATATGTTGGCCTACTGTAGCCTAATTTATTTTAAAAAGTACTTCGACTTTTGACTATGAAAAAGCAAAGTCTACTTCAAACATTTTCAAACCATCGATAAAACTTTAGCCTACTTTAAGCGAAAGAAAAGTGCATGTGTTTAGAGGGACAGGAACAATATAGGTTACAAAAAAGTGTAGTAGGCTATTTCTGAAGGCTGTATGCAGTGGTAGAGGTGGCAGAAGCCTGCGGGGTAATAGCTCGCCATCGCTTCCCTTCTGCATTTTTTGTGAATGGAGCTCATTATGTATGCAGCTTTCTCGCAGCCCCATTCACAACTATCGCTACCCTTGCCTTGTCCCTCTCCCCTCTCTCCCTGCAGGCTGCGTGGATTTCATTCAACTCAGCCTAAATGACCACAAACGGTTAACGGATGGATTATAAGATGGATGGATATCTGGACCAGCAAGTGCCTTACACTTTAGCAAATGTACGTATGGATAAAGCTACGTTATTTTAAAATGCTTTGCACTCTTTTATGGCTTGGCTACCGGGCTTTCTCTTTCGATCGCGCTTGCATGAATTTTGTTCTGTGTGCGCGATGAGAAGTATTTTCAGTTAGATCCACAACTACTTAAAGAGTCTCACGCAATGTGACGCTAACTAAAGTATTTTAAAGTTTATATTATACAGCGTTTATCAACTCTTTAAGCCAGTAGACAACACGTTGGTCGAACACGATGACAGTATGACCAAATGGTAACTACAATTGGAGGGTGCAAATAGAAGCGCTCTGTTTTTCAACAGTGCCGCTTGCTCTTCAGGGAAAGAAGCTGCGTTGTTGTGTTGTGTGTAGCCTAATGTGTGCACTCACTTTGTCATTTTTCCAAAGTGGTTTTTAATAATTTACCTAAATTGAGGTATGATTAAAAAAAAAAACACTTAAGGAGACTAAGGATAATATTACCTATTAATAGAGATACAATACAACCTTTTCAACAATCAATTGCATTGTAGTAATACTAGACTGTAAGTGATTAAGTCATATAGCCTACTGAAAGTGTCTGAATGTGTTTTGTGTTGAAAGGTTGTTTGTTCCAACCTGTGCAATATTTCTGATGTTTTGTAGAAGTCGCAAGGAAATGGGCCCCTAAATAGACTGTTGATGGCGGCAAAAAGGAAATACATGGACACGGAATTGCCCCCTCAGGAATCTGAAGGTGAAGTAGAAACTTTACCTCAAGTCCCTTTACATGACATTGATTTAGACAAATAAGTCCATTCCAACAGCAGATTCAAAACTTTTTAATTGCTAAGAAAATCACACCGTCCAAACTTGAGGTAACCTACATATTTAACCACAGGCAATTTTATGTCATGGATGTAACCACTCTTGTATTCATGACATTTTCTCATTTTTTCCAGACCTCTTTCAGGATTTAAGCCAACTCCAGGAGACCTGGCTCACAGAAGGTGAGACTGAAAGCATCAATTTAATATGTCTATTAGAAAGACGCTGTTGGCTTCACAACACATATGTTTCAATGTTAAAACGCACAATAGCAACATTAAAGGACCAGCCTTGGTCTTTGATTTAATCAACATAAGTAAATTTAAGTTTTGCTTCAGGCAGTATAGTTGTGATGCATACTTAGATGTGACACTTGAATGGTTTACTAAGTATCTACGAGTGAGAACATATGTGTTTGCCTAGGTCGGATATTCTTGTATCATACTGAGTGGTAAAAAATCGAAGAAATGCAATTGGCCTCGACCATACTGATTCATTTGGCTTATCCTGTTTGCCAATGCATCAGCTGCCAGGTTTTGTCAAGAGCATGTTCCAGTGTATGGACTGGGTGGAGCACAGAGGCACTCAGAGTATGAAGACCTTCACCGTTTAGGGAGTCGAGTTAGCAGTAAAAAGATGTGTGGGGAGTAGTGCACACTGATGCAACACACATGGTCGTTAACGATGTCGACAGTGAACACAGACGGGACATTATTAGCTAAAAACATGTCCTATTTTGGCCATGGTTGCATGTCGACGGCATGCCAGTAAGCACAGCCAAAGCAAACAAACACAACGTTAGGTTTGTGCCACTCAGAGCACATAGCGATGAAATGAACCCAGAAGCAATTGTCAGCTTGTAGAGTTTAGGAGTACAGTGTTGATGTGCGCTTCGATGGACTAGTTATGTCAGAGTGAGACAACAACAAGGTATCAGTCATGATGGTGCTTGTCAATGTTTGTTAAACTTGTAGCCTAGAACTGGGAGGATGAAAAGATTTTATTCACAAAATGTAAACTTTCTATTATGAATTAGTCGACCACTTAAATGTAGTATAAAACACAGTGAGAAACATTAACTTTCTAATTCATGGAACAAAATCTTGACAAAACTTAAAAGTTGAATCTAATGGAATCACATTTTTTATTTTATTTTTGCTGTCAAAGAACCATTGACACACAGTATGGTTATCTGTTGTGGTAGAAGTGGATTGATTTCACATTTCAACCAGACATAGACACTGCTAATCTTCAGTTCTCATAGTCGATGTTTAAAGCGACATCCGTTTTATTGGCAGTGAGTCATTCAAGAACAAATCCATAACCAGATCCTCAAGGAAGTTGTGTATTATCAAAAACAAACTAATATAGTAAAATGGAAGTTGACTTGTTTGAGTTGGAGCTGAGCTTGTTGTTTAAACAGGTCTAGATAGCATTTATGATAGCCAGAAAACAATGCTACCTATACCATGTGCTCCTTACCTATTCTCATGCTGTGTCTAACCTTACAAGTTCACACCATGGCTAAACAAAAGCCAAAGCCAATAAAACAGCAACAGTGAGGCCCACTTCAAAGTCTTTGATAGGCATTTATTTGTTTTCAGACAATCTTAAAGATAAGGTGTAAAAAAATATATCTTAGGCAGTGTGCTGCATTAGCAAATTAGGTAGAAGACAGTTGGTGTGTCATAGAGCAAATAAACTGCTAAGTTCAAAGTTGATTTTCCAGTGAGTTATTTCAGATGAAACAGTGGCTTGTCTTTAGCTTTTCTGCTGAAACCTCTCCTTTCCTGTTGCATTAATTAAAGACCTTATCATGACTGATTGTGGTTGCAAGGGATTCACCCGCATTGTAAAAAAACGGGTAGCTGCAGGGAGTTAACAGAGAACGGAAGAGAGAGGAAGAGAGGACAGGAAAAGTTCTCTATGGCTTGAGTTCAGGAGCTTGTCACGTCTTGTCACTGGTCTTTACGTTTATATGAGTGAGAGCCCCCTGGCTCCGCCCAGGATCTACCATTGAGAAGAAAAAAAAAGTCATTCAAGGTGCCTGGAAGAAAAAAGGCAAACATGCGTCTGAGCTCGTATAAACGCACTTTCCTTCTTGTGCTGACTTGCATCTCAAAGCCCTTGACGAGGTGTTCCTGGAAGCAAATCGGATACACAAGCACACGCAGACACACACACACTCTCCGTCTGCCTAAGCACAGGGGTTGTGCTCTTGTCTGTGGGCCAGTCACACTGACGCTCAGACATCCTTAATGCTTTTTTCTGTCTTTACTGAGCTGGATCCAGCGTATTCCATTTTAGACATGTTGAAACTAGTGGAAATGATTTATTGTTTGATCTGGTGGACTAAATATTGGCATCTGTTCTTTCTCATAAAACAGCTTTAGTCTTTTCCTCAGGGCTAAAGACTGTAAAGTTAAAAGGGGATAATAATATTACCGTATAGCAACAGGACGCAACATTATATAAGAAATCAATGTCATTTATCTGAGCAGGCTCCAAAACGGCATCATCCGGTTTCCTCCACACAGGAAGCCGGCACGAAAGTACGCGAAAGTGGATTTGAATTTCTTATTTCCTCTTTTTCTCTCCGTTTTTGGTTTCCGTGCTGCGTTTTATGGTCTGGTGGCTGTTGGATGAAGTGAGAGAAGACCATCGAGGTTGAATGCCCTGCTAAGTCGAGTGTTTTGTGGTGATGTCACTAGCTCCTGGCACACAATCTGACTACGGGGTCTGTGGAGTTGTCCATGTTTACTAGAGAAAACTCTACATTTATGTTATAAGGGGTAACTCCTTCCAGGGGAACGCTTTTCTTCATCCCTCTGTTTATATTTTTTACTTATTCATGTAAATGTAGGCCTAACACCATAGTCTAAATGCCATAACTAGCTGGGTATCCATCATGTGATGCCATTTTGTTATTGTTGGCTATCACAGCCAGATGATTGGGTTCATGATATTTAATGATAGCCATCAACTTTTCCCTAAGATTTTGCTTTTACCATTACGTTAGTACAAGGCACAAGCAATGGAAACTCTAGAACCTAGGAACCTTCAGAGCTGGACCTGGGCCAGCTTGAAAGGTTGCTGGCTTTCACTGTGGAGACTAGGTTTAGGTTAGGCCCCCTCGTGCTGCCTTCGGGTCACATGACCCAAAGGTTCATAACGAACCATCGTTGTGTTTACCCAATTTTACCCAATACAAAAACAAATAAAAATAATTATATTTTAACATTCGCAATGTGGGGGGTCTGAGACAGCCCAACGGTTAAAAGAAAATGCTTAACTTTGTTTTTGTATGCGGTAAAGTTGTCGCAATACGACGGTGGGTCACAATGACTGATGGGTCAGAATGACCCGAAGATAACACAAGGGTTAAGCCACAGACAGAGAATCACATGCCAGTGTGCTCATGGTTCAGTGGGTGAAACTGAACTTTTCAACCCTTGGCAAAATAAACCTGTTTATATGGTTCAGTCTCCAACGTAGGGTAATTGATATTGTAAAGGGATTTTGATATGAAAATCTCAGCTAATGTAATAATATAATAGTGTTCTTCTCCACTTGTATGGGTATGGTTGGTACAATCAAAACAATTCAGCGAAAGCTTGTTCCATTCCATTCTCAAACCATTCATAAGAATTTAGATACCCTACAACAAATACTGCCATTCGTAAGTTTATATAGCAGGTAACTTTATATCACAGTGAACTGTAAATACATTAATATATTGATTTGTCTACATTTTAGATGAGTGTTTACTGTAATCTTACAGTATATTGTTTCTTACTGACATGTATTGTAATCAGGGAATATGTAGTGATCTCTCAAACACGGTATTGTGTATCAGCATATGTTGTAACCGATACAAATTCTTTGACCTCAGAACAAAAATAAGAGTTTATGGTTCCGAATCAGATAATATTCAATACAAAAATAAATACATTCTCAATAAAATGACCTTGGACTGAGATTTAAGTCATGCTAACGTAACTTATACTGAATTTCCCAGTTGCCCTTTTTGTCTTTTCTACCACAGTGTTCTTCCACTTCTACTTTGACAAATCTAGAATATTTTTTCAAATAAGGTTCTTTCAGAATGTCCTGTTAGCTGGGCGCAGGGGAGTTCAGAGGACAGACGCAAGCATTATGTCGTCCTACATAACTGACTTGCTTCCTTGTTTGGATAGGCTTGTTTAGTCTTGTCGGGAATGGAAAAATACACAAGCAAGTAAACAAAATGAAAGTGTCTGACATGCTTCTATCTTACCAACATGTCCACAACTCACGTCAGTGAAGTCTAAAGATATCTCTGGATCTTTGTAAACAATGATGAAAAAATAAAGGTTTGGATTGAGAGAGATTTCAACTGAATATCTGACACGGGATCCCTCTTATGGAGGAAGGAGAGGCGGCGTTTGTTTCTGTATCGATCCGTCATTGGATTAGTTCAATAGATAGTCTGTGTGAGTGACAGTAACCCTGTCTCCACTGTAAGTGCACCTCTTAAGGCCTTAAATCACCTTGGCTTCCCATTGTAATGTGTCAGAACATACCATCGGTCATCACACTTAAAGGCCTAAACAAGACTTCACAGCCAACGAAACGTATTTGATGTAAATGGACACATTTCAGTCATACACAATGCCTATCTGTGACCAACTGCAACCGGTACAGCTATTGTTACCGACGCTTTAGTTCCAAGGTAACCGCAGTATTCATATGTGTTGAACGCTAGATGTGGATCACTACATGGAAATGCTACATGCTTCATAAAACCAAGCTAGCGGTTTACGACTTACTGTGAAGGAGCCTAACATCGTCATTCACTTTGACTATGGGCTATTGATCTGTAGCTCTTGGAAAAGTGCTGGTACTATGAGAAGTTGGGAGGTGAAGGTCGCCTGGCTGGACTGAAGCGAGGAAGTAACTACATTTTCATGATCAAGGAGAGAGTTTGGCTAGTGGTTCCTCACAAAAGCCGTGGCGCTGAGAAGCTATGGCTAGCTAGCACCATGGCTGACGAGCGCCAACTCTATGACTAAGCCTAATATAATGGATGTGCACAATAGGCCTTTAATGACAGAAAACCCATGCTAGCTAGCAGGTTCATTTTGGTTATACTCTACTCATTGACTGATTTTCATGATTTGGTACAGTAAGAGAGATACCGACATATACTCTCCGTCTTACCTTCTGTTTACTTTTTTACTTACGTTTTTATTTGTAAAATAACTTTTGGGGTTTTCACTTCTGTTTTTCCTTTCTGATTTCAGCTCAAGTTCCTGACAGTGACGAGCAGTTTGTTCCCGATTTCCATTCTGAAAACTGTGAGTAAAGAACTTTCAACAACTTCCGTTAACATATTTTGTTTGTGTGTGAGAGAAACACGGTAGAATTTTTTTTTTAAAGGAATTAGAGTTTGGGTTAAGAGTTGGGTTGTGAAACTGCTTGAAGAACGGTTGTGCATGCGTCAATGTTGCAGTAATTTCCTTCGAGACATTGGCATCAGTGACTGACACTTGAGCAACATGACCTAGCTCATTATGAGTGAATTTGGATGACACTATTCTACTCCAGTGTCCATTTGCATGGCTTTGAAATGCTGAATGGGGAGAACCCAGGAAACCAGTAGTAGCAGATCATTCAGAGGCTATGTACAAAGATGCCCCTTTGTCTATATCGGAGGTGTAAAATAGAAAAGCAAATTCCTCTGCAGCTCAACTGTATTTTTGCTATTTGAATGGGTTTCCCTTTTTTGTTGTGTGTTGATACAATAGAACATGTGGACGGGCTGCGCACTTAGCAAACACAGCCCTTGGTGCTCTATTTTAACCCATTCAAACCATGGCTCACGTTTTTAAAATGTCCCCTGAACATCTCTTGAAATAATTCAAACATAATCCAATCAGCAAAAAGTTATTCTAATCCTACCCCCACCGATTTGTGTGTAAACACTCTGGCATGCATCCAGTTCCCAGTCACAACTGTGGTGCCCCTGTGACACATGTCCTCTGAAACGTATTGTTCCTGTCTGTGTGGCAACAATGAGGGAGGAGGAAGTGGAGATGAACCCCGGGGCACCCAGAGGTCATGTCTACTTAACCCCTGCCGTGCCCAGCCAATCGACAGGCGGCGTTCTCCTCGTGGTTGACCCCATTGTGATCCACAGGGTCATCGGGGCTTAAGTTTGACAGGCAGCTCACTTAGGCGTAGTAGAGCCACTCGCAGGTTGACAGACAGTGCCCCTGCTGCTCTCAGTCAATGGACAGTGCTTGGCCCCGGCATCTCTATTCACCATGACTTGATGGGAAACGCAAGTTGACGGGGCGCCATAAACATATTCATCTGCATGTTTGCGGTTTGCTCTGCAGGGAAGCTATTGACGTCTCCAGGGAGTAAATAAATGGCATGTATTTTCCCATACCAAGTATGGGAGTATTCTGTTGAAGGCCGTCCTTCTACCTCATAACATAGCTCCTCAAACAGGTGAGTCAGATGTTTTTGAAACTCAAGAACACAGTCCTTTAAGATGGCAAACAAAGTGCCTAATCCAATGTGACAAAAATAACAGAGACGGTATTGAAAAGGCGCCACAGCAAATCAAACATGGCTTGTTTTGTGACTCGGGATCTTACCTGTACTGGGCGTGGAAGACTGTGGAAAGTATATTTAGGGAGAGAGAGGAAGAGAATAGAGGGGACAAACGGTGAAAACAGATTGCCAGGTTTCGCTGGAATGCCAAATTGAGGAGGTGGGGGGACGGGCGATTGTGCAATACCTGCACATCTGGTATGTGTATCTCATCTCTGCCCTTCACCCCTGGTAACAGCTAACAAGCCGAGTCTTCCTGCACACTTCCACCAAGGGAAGGTTATGTAAACACACAACCTCCACGTCTTTACCCCCACCCCCCCCCCCCCCCCCGACCCACTGTGGGTTTCTGAGGGGTAATTGAGCTATAAATAATTCCGGCCTATGTAGTACATAATGATAGTTCAAGTTATGACGGCCCCTGCACGTATGATGGACTGAAGGCACCAGAAGTGGTCTTTCAGCTCGTGACAGACAGAAAGCAGTGGGGTGTATTTGAGGTTTGCAGGGTTGACGGCTCGTTTGTGGGGTAATCTGATCTGAAATGAGACTGTCAGACAAATTCTATTGTCTTCTTTCCGCCTGCAGTGAGACGTGTCAGTAAAGTGTCAGTCAACGTTTCGCCGCACATGAATGCTGTTTGCTTTGTTTTTACTTGGAAATGGACACGCGGACCCAGTTTGCCAGGGTTAAACGGCTGAATAATACGAAGGTTGGAACTTAAAATGCATGTGGAGCTGCGTCTCCTTTCTCTAAGTATGTTTACACTCGGAGAAACTCGAGAGACGCGACCCATTCATAAATGTTCTTCTCTGCGTAGGAGGAAGTGTGCCTCCCTCCACCCCATCCCCCTCCTCTCCACCACTGTTAGCCTTCATTCATAAAAAGCACTACAGTACTGTCACCCCTCTCCTTTAAGTGGATACTGTGACCCCTCCCTCTTCCTGTCTCTGAACAAACTAAGCCCAATCTTAAATCTGCCCTCCCCCCATTCTGTCTTACTCTCTGTCACACTCTCTCTCTCTCTCTCTCTTCCTCTCTCTCTCGCCCTCTCTGTCTTTGCTCTACACATTGAGTGTTCCAAGATGTGAGCTAATCCACCCCATTTTGAGCTGTGTGGGTCAATTGTTTAGTTTTGTGCCTTGTAGTAATTATATAGGAAGTTGTGGCAATAAATGTGATTCCAGTCTATTTGAGTAAAAAATAAGAAGGAAAGAGAGAGAGAGACTGAGCAATAGGGCTAGAATATAGTGAGGTCTGAACTCACAACAGCTTGACTGTGTTGAAATGTGTTCATCTGTCTTCTGAGAAGTGTTCTGTCCAGTCATGGATTTACTTCATGTTTGTGCTGGTTTTTCTGTGTTGTAAACTCCCTCAGAGTTGGCCCAATCAGACCTCGTAGTCTCATAGTAAAGGAGTAAGGAATTAGTGAACCCCTCCCTCTCTTTTCCTTTCTCTTCCTCTCTTTCCCCTCAAAAGAAATGTGCAGTCTTCTGAACTTTCCAAAATACAGCTGCTATGCAACAAGTCTACAGCAACATCCAGGTGACTGGCAGATCTGCCTGGATACCATTCCCCAAGGGAAGATCATTCCTTCTCCCTGCTTGTGTGTGTGTGTCTGTGTCCATGTCCATCTGTGTGTGTAAAGACGGAAAAAAAAAACACTAGCTAGCACACATGCATTCACCTATACACACACACACACACACACACACACTTCAGCGTAGTTTTATGAATGGGCTGGTTGTGAGAGACTGGCTGAGGCAGCACATTGAGTACAGGGAGGGAATCTCC
Organism: Osmerus mordax; assembly: GCF_038355195.1. Classification (NCBI taxonomy): domain Eukaryota; kingdom Metazoa; phylum Chordata; class Actinopteri; order Osmeriformes; family Osmeridae; genus Osmerus; species Osmerus mordax. The sequence goes on along the minus strand of NC_090059.1, from coordinate 15,234,695 downwards.
ATTCACAACATAGGGGCCTGTTATTCTACAGCATTACTTAAAACGAGAATAAAAAGGGAATTCGCATTCCTGTCATATACAAATTATGGATTTGTATATGTTTAAATATATACAACATGTAATTAAATTGAGTGTTTTACAATTGTTTCTACCATTACAATGTACTGGCTCTCCAAACCCCTCACATGTGCGGTGATGAAACAGCTTCCGGAGGGAAGTAAACCCAGGGCCTGTCAGTGTTGGTTCAGACCAGTGGTGTTGTCGAGAGACGAGAGGTTTGAGCCAGTCAGATCCAGTCCAGTGTCAGCATGGCTCTCTGAATGGACGGCAGTGTGTTTTATTACAGGACACGGGGGATGTGTGTGTGTGTGTGTGTGTGTGTGTGTAGATGGGGTGTGGGGGTGGTGGTGGTGGTGGGGAGGGGGTTAGAGCAACGGCTGTGCTTTTGACGTTTTCTGCAGCTGGAACGTTCTTTCTTTCAAAAGCGAGCGCAGGACTAGGAGGAACAGATGCACGTAGGCCCCTAAAAATAAAGGACGTTCGACGTCAGGCACCAGGCACGAGGAGTGGGTCAACAAACACATGTTGTCATGAAATGCAATTGGCGTTAACCACTTGTAAGCCAAAACAAAAATTATTGTTTTTTGGTCTAGCTGCCACCCGTCGAATTACTCATCTTAAACGTGTTAGTTACAGTTGGATTGCAGTAGGTTACACACGCACACACATAAACACACTCAGACAAAACAAACAGGACTTTAAGCTTAAGTAGGTGGTAAGACGACAGTGCTAGTAGTAACTTGCTGACACAGGACAGAGCATGTGTGGAGGGCGAGGAGGTGTATGGTCGTTATCGATCCACTAAAGACCCCAGGAGAAAGGGAGGATGAGATGGAACAAGGGAGAAAGATGGATAGATGAAGATAAAGGGTGGATAAATCAGGATGAGGGGCGAATGGAGTGGATGAGGGGGTCAAACAGTGACTCTGGGCATCATGATGTAGATCACAATCAAGGAAGGGTGGGAGGAAGGGAGAGGAGGGAGAGGAGGGAGGGAGAGGAGGGAGGGAGAGGAGGGAGGGAGTGAACGAGAGAGGGAGCGAAGAAGAGAAAGATGGGGCGTGCGATACTGGACATGGCGTGTGCTCCGATAATTAAGAGGAAGGTGTCCGGGCCGTTCTGGGAACGTGATGGAAACTCAATGTTGCCCCTGTTATCTCTGTCTCCGATAAGACAGATCCGTCCCTGTCCCTTCCCCCTTCCCTTCCCTCCCCCTCTCTCACTTCCACACCGGGGAGATATCAGCTCAGCCAGTGGGAGCTCATTATATCATTTCAGTAACAGTGGGGGGAAATCGATAGGTACATTAAACATTAAGAGGGGACAGCTATATTGAGGCCTGAGAGATGGAGAGTGAGGAGTCAATATTGAGTCAGATTAATTACAACCCCTTCACCCCCCTATCTGCGATGGAACGTCCTGCTCGCTGGCTGCGTCCTGGGACAGGGCCTGGATTGTATTGTGCCCACTAAATGGCAGTGAGGGACAAAGATTTATAGATGTTCAATGGACATTTATCAAATCCACTGCAATTCACTGGGGAGACGAGGACAGAGGATAGATTTTGATGGATCCAAATATTAAAGGCAGAAAACTAGATGAAAACGCTCCAGTGTTGTTTGAGGTGTGATTTTACTGACTCAACATCGAGTGTAGTTGTGTGTGCTTTACTTTGCTGTAATTCATTATTCATCTCCATGTATTAGTGACGTGAAAAGCAGCTTCCATCTTCAAACCTGAAGCTCCTGGTTGTCAGAGCTGATACATGGTTCATTCACTGAGAAGATTCAAGGCCAGTGGGGCAAAGCTCTGGTTAAAGAGCTGATTTAGCTAAATCCTCTATCCACTCCTCCCTGACTTGACCTCAGACCATCTCACACACACACACTCCATACCATTTGCGTTCATTAACTTCTATTACAACATATTTTTGGGGGACAATTTGCAAAGTTTGAACCTGTGGATTTTCGAGGAATTAAACATTAAAACCTTATTTTGGCACTTTATTCACAGTCGGTATCACACGATTTTCTGAATCAAGTGAGGAAGAAAGAGAGAAGTGAAATCTGCTGACGTCAGTGTGTGACATGACTGTCCCTCCAGCCCACATCCTCCTCAGCATCACAAACACGGAACACACACCAAATCAGCAGAACCTCTGCGCTCTGTATGACTGTGGTCATGTACCTTTGTACTTAAATCATTAGTGTTCCTAGCCTTAGTAAAAGGCCATGCTGGCGCTCTCACAAAGCTGCATGTCGCAGGAAGCCTGGTTGATACCGTGCTGCCTTCCATCCATCTTGTTAGGCTCGTTTGGCAGGTACCTGACAACAATGCTTTAAATATTCAAGGAAGCCTAGTCACAAGCCATTATCAGATGAAAGCAGGGGTGGTAAATCAGATATACAGGAGACACTAATGGACGAAGCGAAACGGTGTTTGTGAGGAGATACTAAGGCCACTCTGGGGCTCATAAGCTCTATGAGATCCAGAGTTGTAAGATGTTGGTCCCTGTCTCTCACTCCCTGCCCCCCCCCCCCCTCCTCTCACTCTGTCTCTCTCTCTCTCTCTCTCTCTCTCTATCAATCAGTTCCTCTCTCTCTTTGACTCTTACGCTCTCTGTCTCTCTCTCTCTCTGTGCGTCTCTCTCTCTCTCTCTCTCTCTCTCTCTCTCTCTCTCTCTCTCTCTCTCTCTCTCTGTGCGTCTCTCTCTCTCTGATTGTGCTCTGACCTGAGAGGCACACATGTCCAGCACATGTTTCCATCCAGCAGTGGAATGACTGGATTGTCTCTCCAGTCTAAATGGTCTGGAATACACTGAACCGTGATCTTCTTGCTCTCCCGCTGGATTTTCCACTGAGCGCACTGTTAGCCTTGTGTTCAACCGTGTGTGGTTTGACCTCACTTCAAACGCCGGGATTGCTGTTCTATGTATCCACATGGAATATGCTCATTTCGATAAGGATAAAATGTAACTTTGTGACTACTCCAATAGATGGGAAGTTGTTATGAAGTTAAAGAATATTTTGGAATACATTTTATTATTTATTTTTATTTTGGTAGTGTACAGTCAGTGTAGCAGTATATAATTACAAGCTTCTCGGCATGTGATCGGCCCATACTTGGTACCATTGCCAGTGCCCTTGTGCTCATTTCTGCTCCCTTTACAAGCCACCCAGCAGAGACAGAAACATTGTCAGGGAACCCTGAGAATCAATCCTTTCCTTTTTAACCTTTAAAGCCATTGTGACATAATTGGCATCCTGGTTGTTTGATATTGATCGGTCCCCTCTGGGATCAATGGGCCAGTGGGGAGCAGGTGTATATCTCTCTGACTTTACAGAACCCCCTCTAAGGACTGCAGTTTATAGAACACAGAGAAGGTGGAATACCTGTGGAAAGTTGACGTGAAGGTCAATGTAATATGTGTTGATTCCACTGTACGTGTACCTGCTCTCTGCTTTTAGAATGATTCACTCTGCTTGACGTTCTGGCTGTGGTTTAGTTCACCACAATTAGGATGAGTGTCTCTGAAGCTGCCAGGTACAAAAGCTGTCGTGCTGAAAACTTCCAGAGACGGACTTGGCCAACCCAGGGATAAACACCCGATGTAAAGCTCTCCAGAGCCACGCTCCAGTTCCCCTCTGTCTCCTACTGGAGGGCTTTTAATGGTAGGAGATTCTCAGTCTAAATTAGTGGAAGACCCTCACTATTGGGTTTTCCCTTTTGGAATGGGGGAATAGTCCTTTGATCGTTGTTTTTAATCTACCTATGTTTGATACAGCTTTGTAATTTCCAATTAGCCCCAAAAACAAAACGGCCGTTGAGACAGCCCCCCCCCCCCCCCCCCCCTGCTAGATCCCTACCCCTCCTTGATCCTCTATCTTTTCATCTTCTTGTTTTGATTGGAGATCCTGTTTTTGTGGATTCCCTTTGATACGTAGCAGCATGCCTGTGTGGCTGTGCTCCTCGGTCCACGGGCCCTGGTGCTTCATCCTCAGACCAGCGTCCCGCGGGGTCTCTGGTGTCTCCTGGGGACTCCCCAGTGCTACCCCACACGCCCCAGCTGATGAGCCTGCTGTGTGGCCGGGCTGGGGGTGGGGGGGTGGGGGAAAGGGTTTGGTGGATTGAGGTGGAGCCGGGCTGGAGTGGTGGAGAGTAGGGGGGGGGGGGAGATGGCATCCCTGGGTGTGGAGGATTTGTTTGTGGTGGAGAGTGGCTGAATAGCCCCCCACCCCACCCCCCTCCTCCATCCCCTCCCCCCTTAATTATCCCTCGACTTCCTAAAGCACTCAACCATGACCATCACCTTTCACCCCGTGTCCTCCCCCACCACTGCAGAGCCCCCACCATTTACATATGTAAAGTCCCCTCCACACCCCGTCCCTTCACTGGGTCATCCCCATAGACGGCGCTAAGAATGCTCGTGAATGGGAGACTCCAAAGAAAATGCAAAGTCACACAAGTGGAGCCCAATGTATACAAATTGAAGTAGGAAATAATCCCCTGTGACGGACGTCAAATTCGGATGTGTTTCGAAATCCTCCCGGGATTCTGGCAGCCAGCTGTTGGAATCAGACTTGAAGAGAGGACCCCTCATCCGGCGGTATATCAGAATTCACTACTCCTTGTTCCACCGTGTACCTCTTGTGGACCCATTCTGTCCCGGCACATCTAAACACTTCATCCTCGTGTTCCATGTTTTAAGTTCACCAGGCTGCGTTTCTCCCCCTCGACGCAGAGTTGAACTCATGAAATATGAGGACCTTTGAGAAAAGGTAATGTAACCTTGAACACGTTTGTAAAGGATGAAACCAGAGCCTGAGAACTGGAGTTAAATTGCCCCAAATAAAACCCAGAAGAGAGAACTCTATATATTGTATAATACTGACGCTACTGTGTTAACTGCTTTGTGAACTGACAAGATAAAAGATACCTTTAACAGGCCATTTTTTCCCTTCATTGCAAATTCTTTAAAAAAAATCTACATTTTCTTCTACAATTACCTTGATACAGGCATATTTTATGTATTTTGTCGGGGTAAATCTGATCTGCCATGAATCACTTTTACCTTAACCTTTTCTTTGCTATTTTGGCATTTCCACCCAGAGACAAATCAGACCCTGTCCATATCTTCCACACAATCTGAAGCACGTGGTCTCATTTTCCACAGCTCTTTTCATCCTCGGTTTAGGATGCCCTTAGATTAATTAGTTGATTCACTTTGGGATTTGTTAACCAGGACATCAACCAATTCCTGCTAATTGTAAGAGCCTGCCAAGCAACAGCACTCCTCACGCTCGCTCGGAGATGTCCCGCGCTAATTTACCGGGGTAATTAATATGGTAGATTCTGTGACACACCACCACCACCCTGGCCATTCAGCATGGTGTTTCCTTCCCGAGCGACAGGGCCCAGCGCTGGACCTGGTTCAGTACCAGCGGGCCTGTGTTTGACAACCAAACATGCACCGAGGCTGGGGCCGCATCAAAGACGATATGTCTGCCAGTCGCATTAGCGGCTCCTCTTGGCCTCATTGTGAGCGGCCCTGTGAACACACTCACACTCACACACACTCTCACACACACTCTCACACACACTCACACACACACACACACACACACACTCACTCACTCACTCACTCACACTCACACATACTCACACACTCACACACACACACACACACACACACACACACTCTCACACACACACACACACACACACACCATGGATCAAAAGTTTGCCGTTTGTGACCGTCGCCCAGATCAGCGAGTGAGCGTGGCGCTGGGACGTGAGACAAACCCGCAGCACTCCCACGGGGCCGGGCACGCCACCCTGCGTGTTGCCGCTAGAGAGGTTTAGCGGGATGGAATCTCATTGAGTACTTCTGGGGAAATCTGGGTAATCCTGCTGATCCTCGGGAAGCCAACACTTCCTCACCTGCCCAAGTGAGAAAAGACCAAAACAACAGAGTCAGGATATCAGGTCTCTTTCTGTCTCCACTTTAATCTGTTTTCTTTTGGCCGCTGATTGGATCAACAACTTATTTCTGTATCTGGGACTTTGTACCTCCCTCAGCTTTCTACATCTTTTCTTTTATTCTGTCGCGCTCTCTCAGCGGGACTTTTGTCCTTATACAGTCAGTCGATGCATCTTTTGCCCCTCCCTTTTTGTGAATGGGATACAATATGTAATTACCTGGGCTTGGATTTCGGCTGGGGCTGTTCCGTCAGCTCCACACACACACACACACGCATAAACACACACACGCACACACACACACACACACACACACAGGCATAAACACAGGCCTCCCCAGCTGGAAGTGAACAGCTGCTGCTGTTTACCTCTCAGGCCCAGAAAAACATCCTGTACTGTACACTGGGTGCAAACCTCCCCTCACATAATAAACACATCCTCGGCCCAGTTTGAAGCTCTGCTTTAGGGTGGTTTTTTTGTGGCCTTCGGGGCCAAGGTCCCCTCCAGGAGAGGAGTTTGATAGACAGTCGGTTTCTTATTTAGAGAGAAAAGGAGGATTTGGGAAAAGGCTCAGAAGGACGATCCAATAAACAAATCTGGATGGTTATTGTGAATGAAAGTGATGTCTGTGAAGCTCTGAAAATATTCTTATCGGCCCTTGTGACTCATTAGAAGAAAAATGCAAGGACCCGACTCAAGCGAATCACACCCGGACAAATATGAAAGAATCTGTCTCGCACACTGTATTTAATCCTGTCCATTGGCGTTCATCAATTTGAAGACAGCCTCATGGCCAGTGCAGTTGTTTAGATTTGGGTTAAGTTTGAGTCAGGACATTATGATTGCTGTTGTGTCTGGAACACTGACGACCAGTGGGCGAGGACGCGCAGGCCTTCCCACTGACAACAGGAATGTGATCGTGCGTGTCTCCGGGGGTGTGTGTATTTAGATCTGTCTGCGTTCTTTGTTTTTTTTTGTTGTTGTATTGAGAGTCACTTAAGCAGGTTGGTATGTATTGGAGATTCCTGTGTGGACACGAGGGTTTGCTTTGCCTTTAATCACGATGACAGAAAGGGGAGGGAGGGATGAGGGCGGTGAGAAGCCATGCTGTTTGTGTGCCAACCTGTTCCTCTGTCTGGTGTCTTCAGCAGTGGCATTCCACAGCCCTCCTGTCACCATCAAGAAGGAACCTCAGAGCCCAGGCTCCGACCCCAGCCAGTCCTGTAGTCACAAGCAGACCTTCACCTACCCCAATGGAGAACAGTGCCTTTACGCCAGGTAAGATCCTCCGTCTCACGTCCAGCTGGTCCAGCCTGGACAACAGAACAGGACTCTAATGTACCGAACGCACAGGGATTGTTTTCTAGGTCGTTCGAGGGTTGTAAAAAGTCCACTCTGGTCAATTCAGGTCAATTCTCATCTATAAGTCAGGGCAGCACCCGACCGCTGGTTATTGACCACAACCCTCATTGAACACAGGACTCCCGTCCACCTCTGGCCCCAGCCTATGTGGACTTGTGTAACACATGTTAGGCCCTTATATGATTCATGTTAGGAGCTTGTTGGACTGACGTTCAGGGCTAGCACAAACGTCCCGTTGGAAGCGTGTTCGACTGCGTTGTGGGTTTGTGTTCCAGTGCCTACGACCAGAAGAGGGCTGCTGGACCGAAGAGCTCGTGCCCAGGAACGCCCATGTCCCCCCTGCAGCATTACTCCCCCAAGCCTGCGGTGGGAGTGCGCCCTGGGCCCGGGCCCGGCCCCGGCCCTGGCCCTGGTCCTGGTCCTGACCCAGGTTACATTAACTCTCCTGCTGCCTCGCAGCCTCTGCCCAGCCACAACTACCCCATGAACCCAAGGTAACACAGTTACACCGCAAATACACACCCGTGTTACACCTGTACACACACGTTACACCTGTACGGACACGTTACACCTGTACGGACACACACTGCGCAAGCAAACATGTTAATACTTGAACATGTTGAACAATTTGATTCACATATACTCTTGCGTTATCAACGATGGGACGTGGCTCGATACACCCAACCTGAAATACGACAACACTGTCTCGTCTAACAATCCGTCCTCTCCCCATCTCTCTGTCTCCCAGTTCCAGGTACCAGGCCCCCTCAGGAGACATGTGCCCCCAGTTCCCCCCCCAGGGGCAGGCCTACCAGCGGATGCCCTCCGCCCCGGCCGGAGGGGCCGGGGGAGCGGGGGGCGGCGGGGGAGGAGGCCCTGGTGGGGGTGGTGGCGGGGGGTACCATCGGCAGCACTCGGACCCCTGTCTCCCCTACCTCCAGCAGAGCTTCAAGCAGGAGTACCTGGACCCGCTGTACGAGCGAGCAGCCCACATGGCGGGGCCGGGACCTGGGCACGGGCCTCACCCTCACCCTCACCCCCACCCCCACCCTCATCCACACAGGTTCCCCCCTGCTCACATGATGGTCAAGCAGGAGCCAACCGACTACACCTATGAGCCAGGTGAGCAGAGAGAACAGCCTGTAGGCCCACTGTGACCAGGCCTCTGTAGGCCTGTCCACATCCTAGCCCCACTGTTAGAGAGAGAGAGACCTTCCTGATGATAGATCTTCTAGCTAAGGTCATATTCGAAGGCACTGGCAAACTGTGGGCGTTTGTTGTTGTGTAGCTCGACACTGAACCTACAGTAAAATCTCAAGACGAAAAACGTCCGCTGTGTGTCGAACTAACCTTAGAACAAAATGTCCAAAAACACTTCTATACAGTATCTTCTAGACTTTGCCCTTCCTCCCCCTCCTTCTAAAGTCCTCCTTTCAACTCCTTGACACTTTGCCAAAGAAAAAGGGCCTGACAGTTTTTTTCCCTCTCTCCGCCACACTCCTCCCCTCCTCCCTGGTCCCTCCCTCCCTCCGCACGTCTCCGTGTGAGAGTGGGAGCAGAGGAATTTCATTGAGAAAATGGAGGGCACTGGAAAGACTAGAGTCCCCAGCGGAGCTCTGGGGGGTGTCCGGTTGCAGCGGCGGCTTCCTTTTCTGCAGGCAGATGAACTCATAATGGAAAAATGAGCGTGGCCACAGTAACCTGAACCTCTCACTGGCTAGGGTGGGGGGGGGTTTGGGGGTGGTAGGAGAGGATGGGAGGACAGGAGGCAGAGGTGGGGCGGGGGGGGTAGAGTAGCCAGACCAGGGGCCTTGTGCTACAGCTAAGAGCCCCAGCCCTCCCACCACACCAAGCAGCTGCAGCTAGCCTAGCCAGCTAGCCTAGCCAGCTAGCAGCTAGCCTAGCCCCAGGGCCTCTCTCCCCCTGCTAGCTGTGGTGGGATGAAACCCAAGGGGTTTGGAATACAATCCTCCACATGCTATGTCCTCATTTACCTGTGTGTTATGCACTGTTAGCGATACAGCAGTCCGCTGGGAGAAGAGCTGCTCTTTGTTGTGGTTCTCACAGGTCCCGAGGGCATGGCGGGAAACAAGACGGGTACAAAGACAGCCTTCCAGCGCTGAAACCAGCACAGTTCTTTACAACAACACACAGAACGGCGACCTAAATTCCTTCCACTTTCTTCGTGCTTATATTTTTTTTTGGGAGGGGGGGGAGGGTTTGTTTCTTTACTGCTGTATAGCTTTGATAGAGCCGGATAGCGGTGACAAAGTTGATCTTTGTGCGTTAGGAAATCTGACAGCCTTGGAGGAAAGAGGCAACAACAAAAGGGCGGTTGTGTGGGGGATGCCCTGCTGCTAGGGAGGAGCCGGGGCAGGGGCCGAGGGGGGCAGGGGCCGAGGGGGGCAGGGGCCGAGGGGGGCAGGGGCCGAGGGGGGCAGGGGCCGAGGGGGGCAGCCCAGACAGACCTCGTACTGCCCCTGCTACAAGATGTGCCCCCTGCTCACTAACACGCCCTGTGCTCACTAACACCAGCACCAGAAGCCCAGCTCTCTGGTGCTGTGCCCCTGACATTACTGTCGGCCACCGTTGGTGTGCCATCGCTGGGTTCTGTCTCGTTTTTACACGTTCAAATTGCCATTTCCTAACCCTAATCACGGGCTTTGTGAGCTATGAAAGGCAGAAAATGGCCCAACAGCTCGGTGCTCGGTTTACCCTGGCTGTCTCGCTCCGAGTCTGTCTGCCCTCCTCTCCCCAGAGGCAGCCCGCGCTCTCTGGCAGCCCGATTATTTACAGTGTGATAGAGTGCTGGCCCCGGAATGGAGGGTTAGATTTTCCCCAGTGACATCTTATCAGGGCCACAGCACTGCAGCTGCATTCCCCAGGAGTGAGTCATGGGCGAGGGGAGGGGAGATGCACCTTCCACCCACCTCAACCTCTCTCCTGCTAGCGTAGACCATGAACGTGAACATTAATATACAGCGTACACATGTACAGGCACACACTCGTACAGGCACACACACCAGACAAGCAGATCGCAACCAAAATAGAGCAAAGCATCTAAAGATCGAGGGGGGTGGGGGGGTATTTAGTATTTATCATATTTACAACCTGGTTCTGTATTTGTTTGATTGAGTGCTGGTAGAAATCTAAAGAGCCCATCTATTTTCAGCCTGGGTGAGTGAGTCTCAGTGATAGGGCTGTTTGAATGGGCCGAGTTCAGATGGAAGTTTTTCTGGATCTTTCTCTACCTCGCTCAAGCGTCCTGCTGCTGTACAGGAGTTGCTTGCTCATGGCCTAAAAATACCTCGGCAGACAAGTGATATTAGGATGAAGCAGTTTTCTGCCCTTGCAGCCCTAGAGGTGATACCGCCAAAATGTGCACATGATAGGCTCTCTAGTCTGTCCCCATGGATACAGCCCTGGAGTTGGAGATGTTTTAGGATTGAAACCGCATCATTGTACGAAACACTTTACATTTACCTGTTGCTCCCTGTTATGTTTCATTGTAGATGTACCTGGGTGTCCCTCCATGTTCCATCACAATGAGAGCTTCCCCACCCCTCAGCACAGCAACGAAGGTAAACTCCAATTCTTTATTTGACGAGTTCTATACAGAACAGGTTCTGAGTGTGAGAGTTCTGGGGTTAATAGTACCAGCAGTGCAGATGGGAAGTGTGGATCTGGATGTTCCCAATCTCCCTCTCCCATGCTTAATCTAAATGAGGCCAGTACTGGCTGGGCCTTTGCGGTCATTGGCTAACCAGTCCAGGAGCTACGTATTTCCATTGGCTAACCGACGGTGTGTTTCCATTGGCAGAGGTACTAGCCTCACCCCTGCCTCAAGAATCCCTAGATAAATATTACTTCTGGAAAAAGAAGTGTGTTTTTCCTAACGAATAGAAAAACAAGCTTCCTAGGCACCCATTGTTTATCACACCATTTTGGGTCATTCTAGTTGTTCAGCAACATCTACACTCAAAATGCAGACTGGTAATTCTGTGAGAACCGAGGCTTTTCTCATTTTCAACACTACAGAAAGTTGGAGCTAAACTACTGTTATAGCTTTCAATGTGTATGAAGTACCTAAAGCATTCTCAAATGCCCTAAATAATCTTGGTGAAGTAGGAATAAGTGCACACCAATATGAAAAGTGTGCATATTATTTTGTGAAGCTGTTGCTCAAGGTTTGGCAGGATCCCTGAACAAATGAACTTTGAAGAGCTTGATCACTTGAACCGATAATAACCTAGATTGGGTTTTTTGTTCACAGGTTATCTGTTTGAAAACGACTCCAGAGTTGTCCCAGAGAAATTCGAAGGTGAGCCTTGCACCCCTCGTCCAATCCACTAATCTCCAATCAGCTTGAGCTGGAAACCTCACACAGCACAATCCACTTTGCTGGGTGTCAGAGAGAACAGATGGTTATGGATGAGGCCACTCGGGTTGTCAGTTTCTATAGAGAGGGAAACAGAACCCATAGAGTCACATGGCATGGCGTTTGGGATCAAATCCCTATCGCAGCCAATAATCTTGTATCAGTATCAGCACTCTGTGTGCCAAACGTATCAGATAGTGTCACTACACAGTAACGGTTAGAGAGTCTGTGTGTAACTGACAACCACGGTTAGGAGCCTGGTTAGTGGGTTTGGTTTCTCCGCGAGCAGGGATCAGGACAAGGCTCCTGTGTCATGGTGAGCCACTTCAAGTCAGTCGCAGTGAGGTGATTGATGTCAACCAAGAATGATGAGTGGAGAACCCGAGGGTTCCTGCCCTGGTTGAACCGGTGAAGCCCACAGGCTGTTCAAATGTGACTGAACGTGCTGTTCCCTGTTCAGCTCTGGCAATCAGTAAACAAGCTCCGCAGCATTATTGCTGGTTGTCCTCATGCAGTCTCAGACTAACCACCAGACCCTCTCTGTCTGCTCCCAGGCGAGGTGAAGCAGGAGGGGGGTAGTGTGTTTCGTGAGGGCACCCCCTACCAGCGCCGTGGCTCTCTGCAGCTCTGGCAGTTCCTCGTGGCTCTGCTGGACGACCCGGGCAACGCCCACTTCATCGCCTGGACCGGCCGCGGCATGGAGTTCAAGCTCATCGAACCAGAGGAGGTATGTCTCGTCCAACTGTGTTGAAGAGAATATCAAATCCGGTACTGTGTGTCTCATCCTTTGGGAATGGCCTCGTAGTAAATTAGAGTCTGGAGGGTTTGTTTGAAGCTCTATCTTTTGGTAGCAGTGAGACCTCAGTTTGAGGTTGCTCCTCTCACCTCACCGGTGGTCCCTGTGGGTCTACACGCTGGTCCAAACAGCCCATTAGCTTCCATGCATTATTTACCACACGAAACAGTAGATTCACACAAAATGGAGGGCAAGTTCTTCATCCCCAAATACATTCTCACGCAAACACCATTTCGTATATTTTTATTTATTTCAGAAATTTAATTCTACCAGTATCAAAGTCTAGAAAGATTAGTTCGGACAAGAAGACAACTATAGATTGAAAGATCTTGTTTTCTTAAGAGATACACTTTTTCCATTATCTTTTTACTGTACATTAAAAATTCATGCTGGAAGAGTTTTACAAGAGCAATTAAGGCCGAGAGAGAGCTCTCAAAGATCAAACACACGGGTCCAGTTCTGGGACACAGCTAACCCCTAACCCCCGAGATAGAAGCCTGCTAGTCTGCATTCTTCTCCTCCCACTTTCTGACAGCCATCATCATGACCTGGATGTTGGTCAACAGTTAGTCTGCATTCACACATCCCATTTCTGCTTGTTACAAATGCAGAACACTTCTTTTTTTTCTTCCTATGCTGATATTAGTTGTCAAGTCAGTTGGCAGAGTTCAAGCAGGGGTCGTGATGTTTTTTTTCCATGGACTGGACTGTGACAACTAGCCACGACTCTTATTTCACTGCGTACATAGTGGGACTTTGCTGGTTACATTCAAGTGGTTATGGGTTACATAAAAAGGAAGTGAATCCACATGCGAGGACTCGCCCTGATCCTGGCACATCGAGGCCACTGACTCAAGGAGCACCGCGTTGACTTGTCACTGAGGACCCCTAGTGGTTACATCCAGAACTGCAGCTTCTTCTCCTTGACGTGAATGTGCTCCTCTTCTCCCAGGTGGCCAGACTGTGGGGAATGCAGAAGAACCGTCCAGCCATGAACTACGACAAGCTCAGTCGCTCTCTGCGCTATTACTACGAGAAGGGAATTATGCAGAAGGTACAGAATGAAGCTATAAGAAAACATCATTCAATGTTCAGATCCACATTCTGTACTGTGCTATAGAGTGATGGGTAAAGATAATCTCTGAATGCCCTCCTCGCTGTGTGTGTTTCCAGGTGGCAGGGGAGCGCTATGTTTACAAGTTTGTGTGCGAGCCTGAGGCCCTCATCTCCTTGGCCTTCCCTGACAATCAGCGGCCCAGCCTGAAGGCGGAGTTTGAGCGCTACGTCAACGAGGAGGACACCGTGCCCCTGTCCCACCTGGACGAGGGGGTGTCCTACCCCCCCGAACAAGCCCCGCCCAACATGGGACCCCAGTCCTATTCCAAAGGCTACATGTACTAATGCCACCATTCACCCCTCCTCCCCCCCTCCGAGGCCCCCCCCCCTCATGTCATATCCCATCATACCTTGCCATTCCCCTGTGGCCCCCCCTGCACCTCTTGCACATGCCCGCCCCATCCACTTGTATATAAGGCTATGGTGTTTTTTTTTTGTTTTGTTTAAATTAATCTCTTTAGGGATTTTTGAGTTTTTAAGAGCTGCATTCCTCTCACTTCTGAGGCCTATTCAATCCATACACGCGACTGTGGTTAAAGAGATTGCTTAATAAAGACCCAATATTACTACTACCCTGAGTCCAGGCTTTTTCTGTCAGTGGGCAAACTGTGTGTGGTGTCTTGAGAATGGACACAAGCAGAAAGAAATGTTCTCAAATTTGTAGACTGTTTTTTTAAAACTTATAAATAAAACTGATAAAAGGTCAATTTATTTTTTAACTTGTTTGAGCCTTTCCTGGTGGGACAGTTGGGTACCTGGAAAGACAGTTAGGAGAGGGGATCTGGACAGTCAGGGAGTGCGCTGCGGTTACAGGGATCTGGGCCCACGGATGTGTTTGGCACTTTGCTCTGTGCAGGTTTTGAACCCAGGTTGTTGTAGTGTAGGCCTTTGTTCTCAACCCCCTCTAACCCTACACCACAGGGCCTCTTATGAATTATCAATTGGTTTGACCGAGATTTGAACCAGGGGTACCGTGTTTGGCAGTAGACTCGATGGTACACATGCTTACCCACTGAGCCACAGAGGGTTCCTGCAAAGTTACTTTCTACAAGATGGTGTAATTGCCCTTATGACACTACTAAAAAATAATTGTGTGAATCGCTAGAAGACTGAATTGCGATTCATCAAGAATTGATTTTTTCCCCCACCCATAGTACTTAGTGCTGAAGGACATACACTTAGGTTACTAATGTGGTTGCTTTAACTGTAAATTAAATTACTGCTTTTTCAATGACTGAATTAATCGAAAAAACATCAATATTTTTTGGTAGTGCATCGTGTAGGTCTTAAATTTAAATCTTCATGGTCTTAAATTTGACTTACTGAAACCTGCAGGAACCCTGAACTAAAGTGTTTATTTGCCAGTCTGGCCCAGCCTGGAAACTATCCTGTCCCAATGTAGACAGCACCCAAAAGCTGTCTGAATATAAAAACAGCCACACTGTTTTTGTAAGAGTCATCAATAAATAAAGAAAACAATCACTCTTGGTATTATAGTTTTTACTTTAATCTGTTTTAAATGAACATTTTTGAGCAGAGTACATTTAATTAGACGTATCTTGCAAAAGGATTGAAGGCATTGTAATGGACTCTCACCCCTTTAAATTGGTTACGATTTATACAAATGTATGACTAAGAAAACAAACAGTTCAATTCAATGAGTTCCACTGAGCATAAAAACATCACACTACAACTGACATCCATGTCGTCAAGGTGACAACCATGTACACAAAAAGACCGTCAGATGAAAATGCACAATCCATGAAAGCCAGTCTCATGAATGACACGTACCACTGGTGTGTTGGGTTCCTCAGCGCTTTCTGAAGGCCCGAGAGATCCTCCAGGCGTTGGGCTCCTCGTAGCGGTTGTACAGGGGCTCCAGGCGCTCGTGCTTCTTCTGCTTGCTGAGGCGTGTGGGGTCGGCAACCTTGAAGAAGGCTGGTGAGAACTCCACCAGCCAGCGAGGGTCGATGGTGGTCACCTCCCTCATGTACTCCTTGGTGGTCAGCACCAGCTCGTGGTACACCAGCCTGAGGAGGAGGGAGTTGAACGTTCACAAATCAAAGGAGTCCACAGAATATGGGTTGGCCTAAAAGTAACATCACTTTGCAAGTGAACCCATTACTACTACTAAAACAGTATCAAAACAGTACAGAAAACGACCAGAAACAAGACCTAGTATGCAAACGGGGAACTAGCCTTTGCGTTTCCGTGGTTACAACTAGATGGGACTCACCACTCAGGCTGCCGGTTGAACAGGGTGCTGGCTGGGTGGAGGTACACCACCTGCTGGTCGATGAGGGTACGGTAGCCCTCCTTGGGGTCCTTCTTGGCAGAGTTCCGGAAGTAACCGCTGCAGATGGCCTTCTGGACCCGCACTGTAGCCTTCCCACAAGACACCACGTCCAGCTTGTGTCTGAGAAGATGACAGAATGTGTGATATGTGTTACACTGGTACGTACAGCTTTGCTCCAAATGGAGACGTAGGGAAGGCTTCAAGGCTGAAATGTACAGTGGAGAAGCTGGAAGGACCAAGCTTCAATGTGAGTAAGATCTTGACTTGAGATGCTCATAATTAACCGTGTAACAGGTAACCGACAATTTAGCGACTATGTCCATACCTGTCCATGATGCCCATCATCTGTTTGCGGATGTCCTGAGCACGGCGCAGGGAGCGGGCTTGGACAAAGTTTTCAAAGCACCAGGGGTTGGAGAACTTGTTGTTCTTCCAGGAGTTATACACCGCCAGCAGGGTCAGATGGTCTCCCTCGGGCTGGAAGAACTTGGCCTTCTTCTGGTCTGCCATGGTCTGCTTGTCCTGAGTCACATAGAAGGAACATTCTTTTGTAATTTACCACAAAACATTGTATTTTTGGCATACCACTTTTACAAGCTGGCAAACTAGAAGTAAGTAAGTAAGACTTTATTTATATAGCACTTTTCATACAAGAATTGCAGCTCAAAGTGCTTAATTGCAGCTCAAAGTGCTTGGCAACTTTGGCTATTTGAAAGGCATTTTAGTTTCCTTGCTATGTGAAGGCACATGTTTAGGGAGTCAGGTGGCTGAGCGGTGAGGGAGCCGGGCTAGTAATCCGAAGGTTGCCAGTTCGATTCCCGGTCATGTCAACTGACGTTATGTCCTTGGGCAAGGCACTTCACCCTACTCGGGGGAATGTCCCTGTACTTACTGTAAGTCTCTCTGGATAAGAGCGTCTGCTAAATGACTAAATGTAATGTAATGTAGAAGCCTGGTAGATGTTTATACATGTTGATATGTATATTAATATACACAGTATATGGTGAACTACATGGCCCGTGTGGCAGGTCATACCTTGGGCCTGTAGAAGACGTTCTGCACAGACAGCATGGAGACGATGGTGAGCATCTCCTCACTGCAGCCCAGGTGGACAGACATGATCAGCATCTTACACAGCATGGGCTCCAGAGGAAACTCAGCCATCTGAGGAACACAACACAACACGAAGGATATGAAGGCTGAAACCTACTTTCATGTATCCAACTGACAACATTTTCAAAGTATCCAAATGGTATCCATTGGGCCTCAACATCATACCAAGAAAGTCTCTCGTTTAGTTGTGTTTTTACACATAATTAATTCATACGTTTGACCAGGACATGGATAAATAGATGAATGTGAGTAAAACGTCAAGCTGCTGTCTCACCCTTCTCCCCAGGCGTGTGAGTAAGCCCTCATCGTCCAGAGCTCCCAGGGTGTACAGCTGCTCCATGGCTGTGATCAGGGTCTCCATGGGAGGAGCGTCCATGAAGTCAAACGACAGCAGGTCGTTGATGCCCATAGCCTGGGTGAGAGGCGAAGGAGAAGGCAACAAGGTTAAGGAATAAACAATAAGTTAAGTCAAGTAGAAGAGGTCATTGTAAGAAAATAAGAAAAAGGACTGCAGATGCAGCTTTTTACATTTGTTGGAACAGAAAGGTACTTGTTGGTGTGTGGATGAAACCTGTACCTTGAGGGAGAGCACAGTGCTGGCCAGGTCTGTTCTCTGGATCTCAGGCACGTTGGAGGTGAGCATCTCATCTCTGTAGGCTCTCTCAGTGTACAGCCTGTAGCATTTCCCCGGGCCGGTCCTGCCAGCTCTGCCTGATCTCTGCTTGGCTTGGGCCTGAGAAGGAGAGAGGTGGGGGGGGTTAGAATCCACCCGCATCTCCGTCAGCATCCCCATTAAAGCTGTAGGATGTTCCTTCAAAGTATTACTGGGGGACGATCTTTCAGGAGTCGGTTCACCTGTGAGATAGGGGTCACCACCAGTTGATCAATGCCAGACTTGGAGTTGTACACGTTCTGCTTCACAAAGCCAGGGTCCACCACGTAGTAGATACCGTCAATAGTCAGAGACGTCTCAGCAATGTTAGTAGCAATGATCACCTGTAGTGTGACACGGTAGAAACGCAAGAACAAACGTTGGAGAAATGGCAGAGCAAAAAGCTGTTTTTGTATTCAATCTTGCTGGTTAGAGTTGAAAGTGGGCCACCGCTTGGGCTGTACCTTTCTGCTCCCAGCGGGTGTTGGGTCAAAGATCCGGGTCTGCATCTCACTGGGCAGGGCTGAGTAGACAGGTAGGATGATCAGCTCTGGTACTTCAGGCCCCAGCGACTTCATCCTATCGTACAGGATCTCACAGGCTGTGTCGATCTCTTCCTGACCCGTCAAGAACACCAGGACATCGCCTAGAGGAAGCAGGAAACATCATGCAACCTTTAGAGGGACGTCATCGGTGGCATCCAGGGTGGAGGGGCACGGAGGGGAGGCGGTGAGGGCAAGGTCTGACAAGCAGATGAGTGTTACCAGGGGGCTCAGTCAGATGGATCTGCATGACCGTGATGAGGCCGGCATCCAGGTAGTCCGTCTCGGGCTCTTTGCAGTAGAGAACCTCCACTGGGTAGGTTCGGCCAGGGATGGTGAAGATGGGTGCCTCAAAGAAGTACTGGGAGAACTTGACGGCATCCAGGGTGGCGGAGGACACGATGAGCTTCATGTCTTTGCGCTTCATCACCGTCTGAGAGAAGAGAAGAATCATCGTGTCACATTTAGTCATTTAGCAGACGCTCTTATCCAGAGCGACTTACAGTAAGTACAGGGACATTCCCCCCGAGGCAAGTAGGATGAAGTGCCTTGCCCAAGGACACAACGTCATATTGTCTGGCGGGGAATCGAACCCGGCAACGTTCTGATTACTAGCCAGATTCCCTAACCGCTCAGCCACCTGACTCCCTGTCACATGTATTCGTTCAGCAGACCCCAGAGGACCCAATGAAGGGGAGGTGTTCCTCTGCCGGGGGAACCGTGCCTTACCTTCTTCAGCAGGCCGAAGAGCACGTCAGTGTGGATGGTCCTCTCGTGGGCCTCGTCCAGCATGATGAGAGCGTACTGACTCATGTCCGGGTCGATGAGACACTCTCTCTGCAGCATGCCGTGGGTCATGTACTTGATGACAGTCTCGGGGCTGGTGCAGTCCTCAAACCGAATGGTGTACCCCACCTGCAGTGGAAAGAGGGAGGGGATAGGTGAGATGTTTACAGCGAGGATCCCTTCAAAAGCGTTCCACACGCGGACGCTGTATCATGGACATTTTTAGGACTTTTTTTTCAAACTAAAACTTCAGTTTTCTGGATCTCATTCACCTCCTGGCCCAGACAGCAACCGTACTCTTCAGAGACTCTCTTGGCCACAGACATGGCCGCTACACGACGGGGCTGAGTGCAGCCGATCTTCCCCCGTGTTGTGTAGCCGGCCTCAGCCAGATACTGAGTGATCTGGGTGGTCTTTCCAGAACCTGTCTCTCCAACCACAATCAGGATCTGGTTGTCGTGAACAGCCTGCGGGTGAAGAACACGGAAGTAGCCACAAGTAAACATATGACATTATTATGGTTGTGTGGTGACAAAGTCATTCGAGTTACTTGAAACATTGAAAGAAACTTCTAGAACGAGGTCCTTTAGCTGTCAGAATGTACCTGGACCAACTGCTCCTTGAGCTTGTAGATGGGCAGGCCGGCTCTCTGCTCCAGGATGGAGAGCTCCGTCTTCTTCCCGTACGACGCCTGGTTGCCCCCAAAGGCATGTTTCTTCCACTCTGGGATGTCGACGGGCATCATGCCAATGCCTCTCATGTTGGCTGCGATTTGCCTCCCCTCAACTGCAAGAAGGAAAGTCCGTTTTTAATTGAGATGGACTGGCATGACGTTAACCTCCCCTTCGGATAAATGGTGAGTCAGCCCGTCTCTCGTGGTCTGGCAGGAACCATGCCTCCCCCGCATGCCCCTCAGGCCGTGCAAGACACTGCGCAGACATCCACTGTGTTCATCTGCAGCACAACCCTCTTAACCCGGCCTGGGAGCAGATAACCATCTCCAGCCAGCGGTAACTCCGATTGCCCCGGCTTGCAAACACCGGAGGAAGTCTGAGGAAGCTGGGGTCAATTCTGACTCGTCTCTTGTTCTAACGAGCCTCATGTTGCGGTGTCGGTTTAGTGCAGAGGGAATGGAAGCCTCACCATCAGGCAGAGGGTCGATCCAGTGCTTGTTGAGGCCTGTGGGGATGCAGTCCATCTCAGCCATGCGCTGGGCCTGCTTCACCTCCCTCCTCTCCTTCGCCAGAGCACTCTGCATCATCGCAGCCTGGGACAGCGAACCGTCTGGATTCTGAGAAGTCGGGAGAGTGTCATTTTGTTAGTCCAAATCATTGGAGTGAAACGAGGGTTTAGAGAAGAGGCCGGTGTTTACCTTGACGATCTTGACCGGGCTCAGGTTTATACTCTGTCTTGTGTGTCCTCTCAGGAACGGAGGCTCTTCCTCCACCAGCTCAACCTCCAGTTCTTCCTCTGAAGCAGGTTCAGATCAACATCAACGTCAAGGCCACAGTAAGCACATTACACTATTGTTTTCAAGTATGCTAGTTGAGAAGTTGTACCTTCTTCGTCATCGATGTTGGGCAGGATGCCAGTTTCCTCATCAAACTCGGGGAACTCTTCTTTTGAGAGAACGTTAGCGGCAATCATCTAAGAACAGGAACCATGCACGGAACAGGATCGTTTGAGAGGAGAAAACAATGCAATAAGCCTCTGTGCGTGCATGGGTGGATACAATACCTGTTTAATCTCCCACTTTTCGTGGTCTGTGATCTTGTGGAGCCTCTTGCGTTCCACAATGTCGTCCTCCACCTCAGGGACGTGGCCCAGGTTGATCTCGGAGGGGCGGTCAGGGTTCCTCATGGCCGTGTCCTCCCCGCCTTCAGGTAACATGTTCCTCCTCCTGTTGGGGTTCAGATCCTCCCCAGTTTCCTGGTCAACGTCCTGGCAAGGGGGAGGGGGGGGGGGCAAACATTCACAGACACCATTATGGCCATTGCACCAGTGCATGTGCGGCTTGAATGAACGGAATCCATGTTTCTCCAGTCGGTTGGCCACTGCACCTCGTCTTACCTTCATACTGAGGCTGGTCTTGGTGCCGGTGAAAGACAACACTTTAATTTTGACCTTTTGACCTCGGCTGACCACATCAGCCACATTAGCTACGCGTCCCTCTTTCCGCAGCTCTGAAACGTGGACCAGTCCTTCCCAGCGTTTCCTACAACCACAGACACTTGTTAAACCGTGACAAAACAACAGCTGTTGTCACAACGTGTTGGATGACATAAGTCATAAATAATAAGTTATATCTGCCACTTTCTCACCTCAGGCCTTCCAGTTGGACGAAGCAGCCAAACTGCATGGTGCTGGTGATTTTGCCGTTGTAGATGTCCCCCACAGAAGGCTCCTCCGGAGGCGGTCGGTCGACATGTTTATCCTTCCAGCGGTCTTCAACATGCCTGTCCACATCTCGGTCTCTCTCCCGCTCCCTGTCTCTGCTCGGACTGGGAGTGCGGTCGCTCCAGCGGGACGCACGTTTCTTTTTGCGGCGCCGATCCCTTTCCCGGTCTCCGGATCTAGACCGTGAGCGGGACCAGGAACGGTGACTTCTGCCGTCTCTGCCTCGGCTTCGACTTCTGCTCCGCTTGCGCTTCTCTTCCACCCTTGTGACAGAATAGGGTTTAAACCAAAACATGCCAAACATTGACATGCCAACATGCCAAAACTCCTTCACTGCATGTACATGCACACTTGTAAGGTAAGGTTTTATCATGAAGAAAAGGAAGAAAAAAAAATTGACATTGATTATATTTAGTCCATTTTGTATTCAGGGTGCTTCATTAAAACATTTGAATTCTCTCTTACTTTGAGTCACTTCCGCTGACACTGGGCATAAACATCTCCAGCTCCTTCATGGCTTCAGCTGCTACTTTTTCATCATTTTCAATCTGTAGTAGGCTCTAAAAGAATGTGGAACAGGGTGATTTGTCAATAGACTGTAGGCTACACTATGTACAGAGAGCGAGAGTTAGTGAGTAATGGTGCACTATAACAATCGATGTCGACCCAAATGTATTCACTCGCCCAATTTTACCAAATTTAAAGTGAGACGTACCCTGGGAGGAGGATTGTCAGGCTTGCACAATCCAGGGAACATTTCCCTCATTTTATCCTTCTTACTCTTCGGCTTGGCAGGCTCAGTGGCTATGAACAAACCAAGGATCCGTCAGTATGTTACCTACCATACCATCAATTTAGCGCTCAACCAAACCATCATATAACTTACTTTTGATGTTAGCGGATGGCTGCATGGTTTGAATAACTCTAAGCAAATTGCCGATGAGGGAGTCCTGTAGGAGACGTCAAATAAAATGATTTTTAATTTGGTATACAATACAGTAGGATACGTAGGCTACAATGTTGTAAAGTAGGGAAACACTCTTACAGAGAAGTCAGCTCCATTTTTGACCAAAATCCGTTTAAAGCCATCAAATGTTGGTTGCTTTTCTGCTAGGTTGATAACGAACTCAGCTAGAGAGAAAAAACATAATCACAACAAACATTACAAACTAGCTAACGATTAGCATGCTAGCAATGGACACCTTGATCTCTACTGGCAACACTAACGACGTCGCTAGATAGAAATATTGATTTCGTAAATAAATAGGACACTGCGCCCTTTTGAATCACCGTTAAACATACCAAGATCTTTCTCACTAATTCCCAGATGATTTTCCAATTCTGTGCATACTTTAGAAACTAGGGAAAGATATTCGAGACGTTTTAGTTCCTCCATCCCCTCCATCATCTCGGTTTGTTTTGCTCCCGAAATGCGTGAACCCCACTTCCGGCTACGTAATGTTGCTACAGCAGTGTTCATTGGGTCGTCGTGCTCAACCCATTATTTAATTAATGTACTTAACATGAATTACAATAGGTTAACATAAGACACAAACTTAAATTGTAATCATTTTATACTTCTAATTATTTAAGTAAAAAAAATCGAAATCGTCACAATAAGCCAAGAGAATCCAATATTTATTAATGAGAAACATTTTGGGGATTTCACAGTTAAGCAATCTATAAATGTGAAACAAAAATATGCAAGTGAGTCAGATCTATTTTTACCCTATAAAATATAGTTCAAAATATTTTTGATGGAAAGTTGTTGCATATTCCCTGGGTAGTCATAGCAGTCTGAATCATAAAATTGATTTTTCAGAGGCAACATTATTAAACCATCAAAACTAAACTAATCCCGACTCTAATCAATGTATATACAAGTGTGGAAGTCTGAACAAATACATCATTTAGGCAAATTATAAAAAGTAGGTTAAAAATGCAAACAAAATACATTTACAAGTCTAACAACGTCAATGAATGCTTCACCAATAGCATTTTACAGGGAGGAGCAGACAACAGCACATCACAACATTTCCCGATTGTATGAGCGTGTGTTTGAGAAGGAGACTTTTAACGCCTTCTGAAGGCCCGAGAGATCCTCCAGGCGTTGGGCTCCTCGTAGCGGTTGTACAGGGGCTCCAGGCGCTGTTGCTTCTTCTGCTTGCTGAGGCGTGTGGGGTCGGACACCTTGAAGAAGGCTGGTGAGAACTCCACCAGCCAGCGAGGGTCGATGGTGGTCACCTCCCTCATGTACTCCTTGGTGGTCAGCACCAGCTCGTGGTACACCACCCTGGACAAAAAGGAGAAATATTTATGAAAGCACAAAGGATTGATATCCATGTCATTCAATGCATTGGATGGCTAAACAAAAAAAGGGGGGGGGGGGTGAAAAGATGGAGAACTCACCACTCAGGCTGACGGTTAAACAGGGCACTGGAAGGGTGGATGTACACCACCTGTTGGTCGATGAGGGTACGGTAGCCCTCCTGAGGATCCTTCTTGGCCGCGTTCCGGAAGAACCCACTGCAGATGGCCTTCTGGACCCGCACTGTAGCTTTCCCACAAGACACGACGTCCAGCTTGTGTCTGAGAGGATGACAGGACAGTTGCTTAACGAAAAGTACCACAGTGAGTTTGAATGAAAAGGAACTGTGATGATCTCATTTCAGGTTCCATACCTGTCCATGATACCCAGCATCTGTTTGCGGATGTCCTGAGCGCGGCGCAGGGAGCGGGCTTGGATAAAGTTCTCATAGCACCAGGGGTTGGAGAACTTGTTGTTCTTCCAGGAGTTATACACCGCCAGCAGGGTCAGATGGTCTCCCTCAGGCTGATGGAACTTGGCCTTCTTCTGGTCAGCCAAGGCTTGCTTGTCCTGAGTTACAGAGAGTACACAGACTTTCAGAAAATCGTCAACTCGACTACGCAGAGGTGTGCGTGTGGTTAATCTTTGTGAACAGTGAAAAGCTCACTATATCTATCCACCATTAAACTATAATGTTAATGGCCTGTGTACGAACCTTGGGCCTGTAGAAGACGTTCTGCACAGACAGCATGGAGACGATGGTGAGCATCTCCTCACTGCAGCCCAGGTGGACAGACATGATCAGCATCTTACACAGCATGGGCTCCAGAGGAAACTCAGCCATCTGAGGAAGGAAAAGAATTCCTCAATTATTATCATAATAATCCGACTCAATATCTTGAGTCATCTGTCAAGTGACTAATGAAGACACTACCTATCTGAGCATGTATCCATTAAACCCAAGGGTAGGTGATATCCCTGCAAATCCCTTGAAATTCATGTTCCGTACTACAACTCACCCTTCTCCCCAGGCGTGTGAGTAAGCCCTCATCGTCCAGAGCTCCCAGGGTGTACAGCTGCTCCATGGCTGTGATCAGGGTCTCCATGGGAGGAGCGTCCATGAAGTCAAACGACAGCAGGTCGTTGATGCCCATAGCCTGGGTGAAGAAAAAGGAAGGTGACAAAGTTACCACTAATTATAAAACTCAAAATTCCAGTCCTTGATCCTGATCGGCTCACAGCAAACATAAAATACAATATGTACTCTAACACACACACCTGTGACTGCATAACGATTCAATTAGAACGAACGCACCATGAATGTAAAAGTTGACGATGTCAGATTTCATAGTTCATTCTCTATGAATTTGCGAGGCTAAGCAGGGATGAGTGGTTTAAATAGATTTACAGGATCAAACAACTAGAAGACACGCTGAAGTTAATGGCAGAGAAATCGAAGAGCTGGGAAAGTCAAGAAATTAAACCGGGACCGTTGAAACAGACTAATTGGTCTGTTTAGACCTGATGTCAAACACCTCTGTACAGTACCAGAAAAGAGGAGGGCTTTTACGATCAAACATTACTTTCACAATTAATGGCAAAGTCCAGATAACGATAAACATTCCCTCCCCCCCCCCCCCCCCCCCGATTCTTAAAGCCTGACTAGTCATGCTAGCCTGTGTTGCTTGGCAACCATTTTGCTGTCTGAAGGAACTATATTGCTTGGAGGAAGAATGATTATGTTTTTAATAAATGACTGTATTTACGTTGCTGTGTTTTATTTTGTGAAATCTTACTTGGTAGTCAAGAGTAGCCGTTTTATAAAAGCAATAAGCCACTTGAGACAGTGATTTAGTGTTTTTAACCCCCCATAGGCCTTCTGAAAACACAGTAAATTACAACCTTAAGTGATTCACTGCTTGAATAAAGAAGAGTACAAAATAATAAAAACATTGCGTTTGGTTTTATGGATATATTATACAGAGTTTGTGGATGTTGGCTGTACCTTGAGGGAGAGCACAGTGCTGGCCAAGTTGGTCCTCTGGATCTCAGGCACGTTGGTGGTGAGCATCTCATCTCTGTAGGCTCTCTCAGTGTACAGCCTGTAGGTCTTTCCTGGGCCTGTCCTTCCAGCTCTGCCAGCACGCTGTTTGGCTTGGGCCTAAGAACGTGCAATCATTCGTCAGGTGTCAATACATCAACACAGACCCAGGGAAATGTCCTTCAAAACTGTGTAGACAACATAGGAATATGAGAACACCTGGGTACACTGTATCGTTAGATACCAACCTGTGAGATGGGAGTCACCACCAGCTGATCGATGCCTGTCTTGGAGTTGTACACCTTTTGCTTCACAAAGCCAGGGTCCACCACGTAGTAGATACCGTCAATGGTCAGAGACGTCTCAGCAATGTTAGTGGCAATGACCACCTAAAGACAGGGAAATTAAAGCCCCAGATGTCAAACCTTGTATAGTGATTCAAATGAGAATCTTTAAGTTGCTTTGAAACCAAACCGGTGTCCCCCAGGGCTCTGCATTGGGTCCTTTGACATTTTACCAAAGTTCTTTATTTTTTTTAATTAAAGGTTACCTTTCTGCTTCCAGGAGGTGCAGGATCAAAGATTCGGGTCTGCATCTCACTGGGCAGGGCTGAGTAGACAGGTAGGATGATCAGCTCTGGTACATCAGGCCCCAGCGACTTCATCCTCTCATAAAGGATCTCACAGGCTGTGTCGATCTCTTCCTGACCAGTCAAGAACACCAGGACATCGCCTAGGAGGACAGATGAGAAGTTTTTAAACAAAAGGCATTCTCAAAAGGACGACCACATTAGACAACGCTCAAGAAAACACTACACAATGGAAGGGTGCTTAGACCAGGTCCTTCAGGCCATACCAGGGGGCTCAGTCAGGTGGATCTGCATGACCGTGATGAGGCTGGCATCCAGGTAGTCCGTCTCGGGCTCTTTGGTGTAAAGAACCTCCACTGGGTAGGTTCTGCCAGGGATTGTGAAGATGGGTGCTTCGTAGAAGTACTGGGAGAACTTCACGGCATCCAGTGTTGCCGAAGTCACAATGAGCTTCATGTCTTTGCGCTTCATCACCGTCTGAGAGAAGAGAAGAATCATCGTGTCACATTTAGCAGACGCTCTTATCCAGAGTGACTTACAGTAAGTACAGGGACATTCCCCCGAGGCAAGTAGGATGAAGTGCCTTGCCCAAGGACACAGCGTCATTATGTCTGGCGGGGAATCGAACCGGCAACCTTCTGATTACTAGCCCGATTCCCTAACCGCTCAGCCACCTGACTCCCTGTTACATGTATTCGTTCAGCAGACCCCAGAGGACCCAATGAAGGGGAGGTGTTCCTCTGCCGGGGGAACCGTGCCTTACCTTCTTCAGCAGGCCGAAGAGCACGTCAGTGTGGATGGTCCTCTCGTGGGCCTCGTCCAACATGATGATGGCATACTGGCCCAAATCTGGGTCGATGAGACACTCCCTCAACAGCATACCGTCTGTCATGTACTTGATGACAGTCTCGGGGCTGGTGCAGTCTTCAAATCGAATAGTGTACCCCACCTGCAGTGGATAGACACAGGCGAAGACGTCCGTAAATCTTAGTCATTGTGTGCTGTGGCCAGGCGTTTTCCATGAACTGTCAAAAGAAAAACACTGGAAACAACACTGACCTCCTGGCCCAGACAGCAACCGTACTCTTCAGAGACTCTCTTGGCCACAGACATGGCCGCTACACGACGGGGCTGAGTGCAGCCGATCTTCCCCCGTGTTGTGTAGCCGGCCTCAGCCAGATACTGAGTGATCTGGGTGGTTTTTCCAGAACCTGTCTCTCCAATAACGATCAGGATCTGGTTGTCATGAACAGCCTGCGATGGAAGAAGAGCAAAAATAAATGGTCAACGTGTATATATTTATATATATATGTATATCACCCTTTAAGTAACAGTCGTAGCATGTTTTGATTGAAGCTAGCTGCACCGACCTGGATTAACTGCTCCTTGAGCTTGTAGATGGGCAGGCTCTCTCTCTGCTCCAGGATGGAGAGCTGAGTCTTCTTTCCGTACGAGGCCTTGTTGCCCCCAAAGGCATGTTTCTTCCACTCTGGAATATCATTGGGCATCATGCCAATGCCTCTCATGTTGGCTGCGATTTGTCTCCCGTCAACTGTAAGAAGGAAAGTGTTTTTAATTGAGATGGACTGGCATGACGTTAACCCCCCCTTCGGATAAATGGTGAGTCAGCCCGTCTCTCGTGGTCTGGCAGGAACCATGCCTCCCCCACAAGCAGCCCAGGCCCCCTCAGGCCGTGCAGAACAGACTTGCAGCTACGGTCACCCCCTCTATCCGGCCTTTGAGGGGGCTGGAGGAAACACGATAACCGTCTCCAGCCCTGGTCACCCTCAGGGCTCCTGTTACCATAGAGGAAGTCTTGAATCCGCCTGTTTTGATTTTCATGAGTAGCTTTTGCGGAGGGGCATGCTAAAAAAGGTCAGTACTGAAACATTGCACTTATCGGTTAGGCTTTTTGAACATCAGCATCAAGGGTTTACAACTTAATGTCCACTTAACGTGCACACGTGGTCCAAGCCCTCACCATCAGGCAGAGGGTCGACCCAGTGCTTGTTGAGGCCCATGGGGATAGAGTCCATCTCAGCCTCCCTCTGGGCCTGCTTCACCTCCCTCCTCTCCTTCGCCAGAGCACTCTGCATCATGGCAGCCTGGGACAGCGAACCGTCCGGATTCTAATAAACGGAGGGATGAATTAGGGAGCTGGACGTAGAGTGCCAAGTGCTAAGTATTCTGCAGGCAGTAGCAGTAGATTGAGCACACATTTAAAGGAAACAGCATCGTTCAGAAGAAGGTGGTTATGATCAGGGCACGGATACATACTTTTACGATCTTGACAGGGCTCATGTCCATGCTCTGTTTGGTGTGTCCTCGCAGGAACGGAGGCTCTTCCTCCACCAGCTCAATCTCCAGATCTTCATCTGAGACGAGGAAGAAGCATTATGGTCACCTCAAGTAGTACGTTAAAAAAGCCTTCTCCAATAAAAATGCATGGCATGTACATGAAAACTACTGAACCGAAAGAAACATATGTTCAGTTTTACCTTCTTCATCGTCGACTTTGGGAAGGATACCAGTCTCTTCGTCAAAGTCTGGGAACTCCTCTTTAGACAGAACGTTTGCAGCAATCATCTGAGGATGGAATGAAGAGAGGGAGTAAAATGGCATCACATTATACGAGCCAAAGTGCAGTCGTGATCTGGTGTCGACACACACCTGTTTAATCTCCCATTTCTCCGGGTCTGATATTTTGGTGAGTCTCTTGCGCTCCAAAGTGTCGTCCTCCACCTCGGGGGCGTGGCCGAGGTTGAGGTTGGAGGGACGGTCAGGGTTCCTCATGGCCGTCTCCTCGTGGCCGTCAGGGCCAGTGTTCCTCCTCCTGTTGGGGTTCAGATCCTCCCCGGTTTCCTGGTCAACATCCTGGCAAGGACAATTGAAAGATTGTGTTAGCATGAAATCTGTAAGTCCCAAAGTCATACTTCAATATACATGGTAACGTCTGCAACCCCTCAAAACAGTGTCAACCTCATGCTTGTGGTCTTACCTTCATGCTGAGGCTGGTCTTGGACCCGGTGAAAGACAACACTTTAATCTTGACCCTCTGACCTTTGGTGACAACATCGGCCACGTTGGCCACGCGTCCCTCTCTGCGCAGCTCGGAGATGTGAACCAATCCCTCCCAGCGCTTTCTACAGCAGCATAACAGCAGAATCACATCAACATTGGACTTCAACTATCAATTCAAAATTGCGGAAACTGTGTAAAATGATGTGATTGAACTCGTCGTAAGGTATGATGATCCAGGTCTACTGACCTCAGGCCCTCCAGCTGCACGAAGCAGCCAAACTGCATGATGCTGGTGATTTTGCCGTTGTAGATGTCCCCCACAGAAGGCTCCTCCGGAGGCGGTCGGTCGACATGTTTGTCCTTCCAGCGGTCTTCAGAGTGCTTGTCCACATCTCGGTCTCTGTCTCTACGGGGGCTAGGGGTGCGGTCAGCCCAGCGAGACGAGTGCTTCTTGCTGTGGTCTCGGTCCCGGTCTCTCTCCCTGTCCCTGTCCCTGTCTCTGTGGCGGGTGTGGTCCCTAGAACGGGACCTGGAGCGCGAGCGGGAGCGGTGGCGTCTACGCCGGTCTCTGTCCCGGTCCTTGCTACGGCTTCTGCTTCTGCTGTGGCGCCTCTTCCGGTCAGATCTAAAGGTTGAAGATATTTTGTAAACAAGACCATTGAAAATGTCATCCACTGACTACTGTTTTTTTTTACCAAGGTATAAAGTACTACTGTTTATTACTTCTATCTAATCACTCACTATGGCAAAATGGCCCCCATCCACCAATGAACCAACATTACAAATCTCAGGTTACACATAGCTTTGTCCATCCTAGAACTAAACCATATTGCGAAACTGAATGTATGTTGTGTAGATCTCCTTACTTGCTCTTGCTTTTTGAGTCACTTCCACTGACACTTGGCATGAACATCTCCAACTCCTTCATGACATCTGCTGCTATTTTGACATCATCATCATCTAGCATGCCCTGGGAAGGGTTGGTAAAATAACAGGCTATAACAGATGTTTTACATATGTATACAGACAAAGATTCAAGTAAATTAAATCTATCAAGTTAACATACCTTAGGAATCGGCTCATTTGGTCTGCACAAAGCTGGGAACAGCTCTTTCAGCTTGTCCTTCTCATTCTTCTGCTTGACCACAGGCTCTGAGACTGCAAAAAAAGAGGTTAGTTTAGCATTCTCCCAACATTCAATTGAAATCAATGCTAACATCTATCCGTGACATTACCTTTGCTTGAAGACGCCTTAGACGGAGGTCGCATAGTTTGAATAAGTCTGAGCAAATTGCTGACGAGGGAATCCTGTAAGATTCGAAATATTTGAAGATGTTTAGCTTCATCATTCCAAAAATACATGCTAGCTAGCTTCCTAACCAGCAACATGAAGTCAGATAACTAGGCAGATACACTTACTGTAAACTCTGCTCCATTTTTCAACAGTAGTGACTTAAAGCCTTCAAATGTTGGTTGCTTCTCTGCCAGGCTAATAACAAACTCAGCTGTAAAAAAAGAAAAGAATAATAGACAGAATAAAGTATGACCAATTACAGTACCTAGCACAGCATATATGGTCAAAGCTAGCAACCTGAAAGCGTAAGCAGCGGTTATAAGCGATTAGTTAGTTAGCTAGCTACACACCAAGATCTTTGTCGCTTATTCCCAGATGGTTGTCGAGTTCTGTGCATACTTTGGACACCAAAGATAGATACTCGAGCTGTTCAAGGTCTTCTACCCCGATGTCTGCCATTCTCCACGAGATTTGTTTTGTTCAGGCAGCGACGTAGCCAGCAGACATATTTCTTATTCGAAAGGGGTTCGTTTCCGGTATTTCTGTTTCCGGAAAGTTGTGTTTTGAAGTTCCTAGTCTCACCACACGATGGTGTTAAAGCCAAGTAAGTAAGTAAATAAAATTATCCCTCTAAGAAACACAATCAGAACGGTAATGCAGGATAGGAAGAGCCAAAAGGAAACATTACTGTTATAAAGTACCTTTATTAATTTGATAATATTAACCAGGAAATAATCGAGAATAGGCACTACAGTTGATTGCATTACTGCATGATTTTCTAGAAGCTTTTCTACTATCCAGGACAAGTTTCCAACTGACAGTTGCATACCACAGAAAAAGCCTCCTAATTCAATTTAATTAATTTGGTTGAAATAGCTCAGCCCAATGACTTAAATAGAAGCAGGTTATGTGTAAAGAATCTTAAGTGTCCACCGTGCCCATTTTTGTCCAAATTTGTCAATTACCAGTTTGACAGTATGTAGCCATCGTAAACATGTTAATCCCACAGAAGGAACATGTTTATTATAGAGTCAGTGTTTAGGAGGAAAAAAAATAACTACCATGCAATTATGTGAGCACAATGCTAGCCAACATATCATTCCATAAAATGTAAAATGACATTCCTTGGTACTCTAAGTTATTCCAGTGAAATAATGCATGTCCTGTGCTGCCAGACTCCCTTTGCGTGTCTACACACTTTTCAGCGTCTGACCACACTTGGGATTAGCAAACTTTAGAGAGACAACAGAACACCCTTACTAGAAGGTCACCCCCTCTCTATGGTCTGTCATACAGTGATTTTAACCACAGCAGCACTGAATAGGCTAGGTCATGTGTTCTTGGTAGAGCCAGGGCATTATGGGTAAAGGGGAGAGATAAAAGACAAATTAGGTTGCCTATAAATATCCACATACTAGAATATAGATCAATTAGATATGAGCTTTGGATCTCCTGCAGGATTTTTTTTAACTGTTAGGAAGACAGCCTAAGAAGAAAAAGAGGAAGAGTATTGTTGTTACTGAAAGCACTAGAGGGTGTACTAGGGCTTGTCTGTCCTGTTATTCCCAGTGGGACAGACTACTGCGTAATGGATGATCTGTCAAACAGTGTTACAGGTCCTTATATATCACATTCCTAATTCAGTCGTAGCAGAAGATGGGGGGGATGTGGAGTAAAGGAGGAGCCAAGATAAGGTGGAAATGAGATCCAGTCCAACGTCTAGACTAGTTCCATCTTTATTATATACATAGAGTGTAGCCAAATGCCCACTTGCTTTTATTACAACACTTATCCCTTTTGCTGATATAGTTCTGTGTCTCAACCAAAACACCATCCCCTAGACACATTCATTGGTTTCCAGCAATAGCAATATTATCTTTCCAGCATAGAAACAGCTTTAGCATATGAAGAGGTCAGTCATACGTGGTGTATAACTTACGTAATCATACACTAATGAACATCATATTAAAGCATCCCACTGTGTGAGTCTAATTCACAGACATGCCTTCATTACGATTGTGTGACTTCCTAAGCAACATATCAAAGCAACACTTTACAACCTGCATGTGTGACTCAAGTTTCAATAAGCACTTAGTATTCCAACATTAGACAGTGCCATAATGATACCTTCAAGTAATGAATGGTTCTTTAGAATTAGCCATTTGCTAAGCGAGGTATGGTCATGCCAACTAATAAAGTCTAAAAGCACAGATATCCATCATAAAAAAGCATGAATATTCATACACTGTCCTAGTTTTACATTATTAAAATCCATGGGTGCAGTTAGCCTTCTCGTTAAATCACATTATGAGGTTTCTAATGGTTATATGACATTAGGACTTAAAACCTGGATGACACAGTTGCCATGGTATTGCGGTGCACATTTTGAAATACTCCTTAGTAAGAACCATAAATAAAACACTTATCAGCTTTTAAGAGCTAATTAGCTTTCAATTGAGAATGATTTATTTGATCACAGGTTATTTGGTATGCAGAGACCGTTCCCTCTGATTGGCAGTTACAGAACCTTTTCACTCAATTATCAAGTAAAGGCTTATATATGCTTCTGCGTTTTTCGAAAAACGGACACATGGGAACGCCCTCTTCTCCGAGGAACGCCCTCTACGAGCTCTCCGTCAGCCCTCGGAGAGCCCCGGAGAGCTCGACGTGCACCTCCTGAATTTTCTAACTATCCGTCGTTAGCGTCGTTAGCGACGGAGAGCTACGGAGACCCCCTTGGCTGTGATTGGTCAGTATTAAGAATCGCTTGCGTCAGGGGCGGGGTTGCCGGGATAAACAGGACGAACAGAATCCTTTGACCGCCATTGCTGTAAGTTTTCACAATTCATATTTCAGCTAAACAGTACATGTAAATCAGCATCTGAATTAAAATGTGACGAGAAATGGGCAGTGTAGTTGCTGAAAATGTGCGTATTTTATTGATACGCACACACACATGTCCAGTTCTCTCATTCCTCTCTTGATCTAAGCAGACCCCTCTCTCTTGCATTACTAGAGGAAGAGACACGTCTCCGCTACACCGTAACAACATGGAGTTTTCCAATGCTCTTAGCCGGCTAAAAGCATCATGTCAGATAAGAGGGATTCGAAACATGCGACACATGGAGTTAACGTGGATCCCACTTGTGCCCATGCAATGTTGCTAAATTTAGCATGACCCCTGTTACTCTTCAATCTTGGAAGTGGTCCAGGAAGGCTTGGGGGATTCACATCCCTGCTTCCCGTACAGGCCCTTCTCCGATCAGTCTCTCTCGTCAGGGTACTAAGACCCCCCCCGCCAGCACGCTCTGCAGCCGCCACCACCCCCACCAGGTTAACAGGATGTAATTTACCAATAATCTTCAATGTCGCCTATATGTCAAGAAGCAGATGCCCTGCTTAGATTTCGATCCAACCTAATTCGGTTCAAAGGGACAGAGACATGAAACAGAGACATTAACCTTAGCCTCAGCTGGTAATTAGTCATGCAGATAACGACACACAGTTTAAATCTAATGTATTTTTTCAATTTGTTCACAGTACCGGTCTTGGTCCGCAGACTTGAGTGCTGCATTCCCTGAATTTCAAATTATCTGACCTCTGGACCTCTTTTAACATTAAACAATGTTTAATTAACATTAATTTAAAATCTTGATCATGTTTTACATG
This sequence comes from Osmerus mordax, assembly GCF_038355195.1. Lineage (NCBI taxonomy): Eukaryota > Metazoa > Chordata > Actinopteri > Osmeriformes > Osmeridae > Osmerus > Osmerus mordax. Next base: position 15,200,296 of record NC_090059.1, on the reverse strand, counting down.
GTAGCTGTGTGTGTTGACTTTCCCGGTTCTAGAGTTGAATTTTGAACTAACAAAATAACTGTGTTTTAGATCATTAAGTCTAAATACAATTATTTTCCCCTTAAATGGAAGGTCCTGCAGTATGAAGTTTTAATGGAAAGTTTTTGAAAGTTTCTGATGGCCTATGGTGTCATGACATCATGCTGATGAGTTACCTTACAGCCTGTTCACCTCCATTCCTCTACCCTTCAAGGCTCAACCGGCGCAGAACTCATTGATTCAATAATTCATAAGTGGGTAGCATGTAAATGATGAGCGATGTAAGTCACCCTGGATGAATCTTTCTCAGATGAATAATGTAGAACAGAGTAGGATCCCTGACCACCCTGGGAAAAGACATAATGTCCCCTTGACCTGACTCACTCACTCACTCACTCACTCACTCACTCACTCACTCACTCTCTCTCTCTCTCTCTCTCTCTCTCTCTCTCTCTCTCTCTCTCTCTCTCTCTCTCTCTCTCTCTCTCTCTCTCTCTCTCGTCTCTCTTCCTCTATCTACAGCAGCTCACTCTCTCACCCTTGTTCTCTCTCTCTAGCTCTCATTCAATGTGAGGTGGAATTATTCTCTCTGTTTTCTCTCCATCAACCCAGCCTCGTGCTTGTGTGATTCATGAGGAGGCTCAAGGTCTGCTGCTTCTCTCCCGTTGCCTTCACTCACAAGCCGGACAGCGATCGCTGGTCGGGATTAAAAGGTACAGCAGCACCCTGTAAAATGGGTGAGAGTTATAACTCTCACCCATTTTCTCTCTTACCTATAGGTAAGAGAGAAAACAGGCTTGTGCTGCATTTGTTGTTGTAGTTCTCCTCCAGCTGAACCTGTTGGTTGGGTACTCATCTCTACTCATGGCTAACCTTTTCTGACACTCTCCAGGGACGATGGAGAAGCCTACTTTGCTAAAAGACAAGGACAGGAAAAATGCTTGAGGGAAAGAGAAGCACCACTGATAGCCATCTTTACAATTTGTCAAGGCATTCAGTTGGTAGAAGTTTAGTTCCCCCGTACGGCCCCATTTATGGTGCAGGATAAGACTTCTTAGTAATTTGACTTTAATGGAGTTTAGTAACCAATGAGCACAGGAGATTAGCTCATGTTATGACAGCATGGTGGAGTGAAATATTGCTTTCCGATATGACTGATAGGTGTGATCTTATCCGCCAGAATTTTCAATATTTTGTTAAGACTTTATAATTAGACGGGTAGGCTCTGCTTCTCATTTACATTGCTTTTTCATATGACTTCATATTAGTTGGTTATTGCCATGATTATCAAACCAGATCAATCTTAAGAGCTGTTTTCAAAATACAGCCGATTTCTAATTGGAAAGAACAAGGGTCCGAGAAGCCATGCAAAGTCACCAGTGCTACGTTAAAGGTAGCTGATGTTCTTTTGGAATCCATCACCACAACTTTTACGCATTCCAATATGGGTGAAATAGGGGGGAGTGGGGGGGGGGGGGGGGGGGGGGATAGACGTGCGCTCACACGACTATTAGCCTGGCCGCGAGACAGCACCGCAAGGCGATTAGCTGGGATTGGAAGAAGAGTGGCCCGTTCATTTCCCTGGCATACATCACCAGGACATGCCCGGGCCCAGAACTTGCATTCGCAGTCCCATTAAAGAGGCCCCCTCAGTCATATTTCTCTGGGCTGGGCCGGGGGATCGATGGCTGCAGATGGACTCGCTGACAGGTCACTGGTGTCTGAGTGGGCCTGGGGCTTTCTGCTAAGGCGTGTGTGTGTATGTGTGTGTAGAGGTTGAGGGGGACCGTTTTGTGCACTCTGTCTAACGGGAAAAGGTTGATTCGGTTGAGACCATTGGGTAATTAGTCATTTACCCAAGCTGGATATTGATCGTCTGCTCTATGTTGACAGGTATTATATCTCCATCCTCGTTAAGTGGACTCTTCGTGCGTCTGGGCTGGTCATTTACATGGGAATGATGATATCTGAGGTGGACACTGGTCTGCTGGACACATTTGTTAGGATAACGTCATTCGAAGGCGCGCTACTGACTAACTAGGGTTCACAAAGGTCACATGGGCAGGTACATTCATTACGTCGTGTTTGAATCGTCTCGGAGCTAAACATGTGCTGGTCGTTATGGATGGTTTGTGCTTTCTCGGTGTGTGTGTGTGTGTGTGTGTGTGTGTGTGTGTGGGCGGTGTGTGTACGTGTGTGCGGTTGTGCTGAAGTGTACGCGAGCTTTCTGCCTGCATGTTCACTTTGTGAATGCAGGTGCTGCTACAGCGAGACTGGTTCGTGTTCAGCATGAGTCTGATAAACCGCCCTGCGCCTGTGTACCAATCAGCACACATCCACATATTTTGCACATTTGTACCGAAGATCCCGAGTCACCTGACAGGGTGCTCTGACTGCAGGGAAAGAGCAGGCAGATAAGAGGTCAGGGCCAGCCTCTCAATGCAGATAGCTGCAGTGACGATGTGTAGCAGATAAGGCTCGTCTCCACAGATGCTCTTTCAAGTTTTCTCCGTCGATCAGGTCGCCTTGGTTTTTCCTGATTGATGAGCCCGAGGTCTTGTTTGGCACGACCTTTCAGAATGGTAAATCTGAAATGCCTGGCAGTGCTGATCTGGCGTCCAATCAGAGTGAGGGTGGTGGTAAGTGTCTCATGTTCGGTCATGTGTTCAGAAGGACAACCTTTAAACCTGGCCTCTTTTCAAGCTTCACTGGGCTGTCATTTGGCCCAAGCTTTCTTCTTCACAGACTGAGTTCTCTTTGTGTGTATGTTTGTGTGTGTGTTCTCGATGCCGTATGTGTGTGTGTGTGTTCTCTAGGCTGAGGTCATACATGCAATAACTGAGAGGCCAAGAAATATGACAGGAATATGACACACCACACAAAGAGGTCCAGAGCTTCTCTTTGGGCATTGTAGCAGGCTTTATTTCCTGAACTGGGGTCACTCTGGGTCTGTGCCAGATCGAAAAGACTCATAAAGTAGACATATTGAACACATTGAGGCGTAGATGGTTGTGCAATGTGTTGTGTCAGGAGATGTATCAGATGTCTGGCAGTGTTCTCTGGGACATACGAGCATCCTGCCCTTCCACTTGTTTACCGTCCTCCATTTCTGGACAATCTCACAGTACCTGGAATACTCTTGGACTTGACTCTTGTCCAGTTTACTGTTCATTAGGTACTTTAAAAGATTAATCGTGCTATAGATATAAACTAAATTAAGTGCTACATTGAAAATGTGTGCTGTTGCCAAGGGTTGCTATCTTTACCTTGGTATTTTAAACATTTTACTGTCCCTCTTGGGCCTGTCAGAGCGCAGTGTGGAGATGGCCAGATCAGAATTCCTCCGTGGCCTTCCTTGGCGCCATTAGAGAGAGGAGGTTTTAACTAATGCAACATCATGGTCTATTTCCAGATAAGACGGTTAAAGCTTGTGACATGGAAAGATGCATGGTTCTTAGAAAAGTAGTCCTAGGAATATACGTCTTCATGTCTAATTCAACTAATGTTCAAAGGAAAACTCCTACGAATTAAGAATGAATCCTTGTTTTGACCTGAGTCTGATGTAAAGATAGAGTAGTTGCATTTGAGATAAGTGCCCTGGTTAAGGTCAACCTGCAAGACAGTGATGTATACCAACACTAACCAATCTGCAGTTATGAATAACATCATTTGCCCCCTCCCCGTTAACAGAGTAAGAGTGTTTTCGGTGCATCTGTGGGGGCAGTGACGACACACACACATGCTCACCATCACACAAACACACCTACTCAGACTTCTCCGTCCAGCTATCCACGCAGATAATCCCATGAGTGTTTGTACAAGGGCAACTCCTCCACCTGCTAGTGCAACCCACAGCCAAGAGAGAGAGAGAGAGAGAGAGAGAGAGAGAGAGAGAGAGAGAGAGAGAGAGAGAGAGAGAGAGAGAGAGAGAGAGAGAGAGAGAGAGAGAGAGAGAGAGAGAGGGGGGGAGAGAGAGAGAGAGGGAGACGGAGACGGAGAGAAAGAGAAAAGCAGTTTAAGTGCTTATTCCCGTTTATTTCTCTCACACTCACCTCCTATTCTCACAGTTGTTGTCACTGTCACTGTCTCTCAAACTCTTTAGCTTTCTCTCTCAACCAGGCTGTCTATCTTCTTCCCTGCTCAGGGGATACAATTCTCACACATCAACTCTCCTTGCCTATGTGATCCTCAGTCTCCTGCAGTCATCATTTGAATATCCCTTAAACCCTGTCAGTCTCTTCTTTCATCCTATTTTATTTGAAGTTCCTCATGGTGTCACGGTGACACTGCCGATGAGGGCAGATGGATCCTGTAGAAGACGACCAACAAGAGAGGTCTGTTGGAAGGCACCCCCTCACAGACTTCTCTGCCACTTCCAGCATGTGGTCTTATGTGCATACTGGACACCCCACTTTCTGCCAGAGGGGCTTTCCATGTGTGAAGAGAGCAGACAAGGCTGAGCAGATATCGCCTACATGGAAGCCAACACGCTGAGGCTCCACTGCCAGGTCATCCATGAGGGGTCGGTTTTTATACGGTTTCAGCTCCAGCCATGGTTAAAGGTCACGGTCAGATGGAGGACACACAAACACATGCACCACAGTGATGTCACGTCAGCAATAAAAAGGTCATAACAACTTGCATTACGTAAATATCCAAGTACTGTACAGAAAGTGAGGGAAATTGAATTTGTGCACCTTGTTATGGAGGAAAAAGCCTGTCATTGTGATATTTATACTGTTCATGGCCGTAATCATAGTATATATTGGGGGGGAAACATCCCCCCAATATATACTTTTAAGAGTCAATACAGTCTGACTAAAGACATTTAGGGCAAAGAAGTCCTTATATAATATTCTATCTTTGAGTTTTAAACCATTTTCACATCTGGCCTCTCTCACCAACAGACACGGCCATTCCCGCCAGACAGTAGGCTAAATTAACAGGCCAGTAAATCACTGTTTACAATCTAATGCTATCTAATCCAGTTTAGTTAATAGTCATCTGGAAAAATAATACTTGCGTAATTTCCAGGCATGTTTAGTATTAACTTCATCAGACCTTGGGTGCATAATCACAACCAGGAAATTTGTTTTGTAGCTGTGGTAAACTGTCTCACGATGCAGAGATGAGATACGCCTTCACAGGACGACCGTTTATTTACGTTCATTACACAACCGACAGTTACATTAGGACGCACAGGGGAGACTCACAATGAGATTGAGACAAACAGGCTGCCGTATAGCGCGAGCAAAACATTTCGGAAGAAGGAAATGGAGGCAGAGATCAGAGCAGGGCCTGTTTTAGCCTGAGAAGAGCAAAGCTTGAATAGTCTGTACCCCAGGGTCCTCCGCGAGGCCACAGACACATTTTGCAGGGGCCGTTGAGGGAGGACGCAGCAGCAGGCCTGCACTGCTTGATGTAGCCTACTCTTTGATGGGGTTTGCATTTTTAAATGTGTTTTCCAAAAGTGGGCCTCTAGATCCATTCCGAGGTTTTGCCCAGCTACTGTATAAAATATTAGCCCCTGAAGATAGTGGCGCGAGTTTCACAGGAAATCTCATTCCAACTTGCATGACAGTTAGAGGGTTGGATGATAAATGTATTGACATGCGCACCACGCCGTGCTCGTTTGAATGTGCAGCGATTCACGCACACACCTCTCTCTCCCTCTATCTCTGTCTCTCTCTCTGTCTCCCTCTCTCTGTCTCTTTCTGTCTCCCTCTCTCTGTCTCTCTCTCTGTCTCTCTCTCTCTCTCTCTCTCTCTGTCTGTCATTTTCAAACACACACAGCTCCACGCCAACCCCACACACACTTTGAAACCACACACACACATTGGTATTCTCCAGCAGATGCCATTATGATGATTACATTTATCATTCCCTTTCTGCAGCTGTCCTGACATGTTCCTGCCTCTCCGGGCCTTTTCCTCCAGCTGTTGCTTTGATATTAGCTTTATGAAATTTGCGTGAACGCCATATACCCCCTTAATCTGCTCTGCTTCCAGCATTTCCTTCATTACATTCTCTTTCCCACCCTCTTGCGCTCCACCTCATCTCTCTCTCTCTCTCCCTCTCTCTCCTCTCAGTGTCCTCTCCCTCTCTCTCCTCTCAGTGTCCTCTCTCTCTCTCTCTCCTCTCAGTCTCTCTCTCTCTCCACCCTCTCTCATTTTAATATGCTTTTTTCTCTGCTCTCCATTGCTGAATGGGAACAAGACAGGCAGTGAGGCTTGATGGTGTGCAGGGGTCTCTGAGTCCCTAGCTGTGTCGGTTTAATTGAGTTTCCTGCAGGTGTCTTGACTGGACTATCTGTCCCCTCCTCACCTCAGGTAAACTGAGGGCACATGGCCTTTCATACCAGACGTTTTTCAGAGCAATGAAAGTCAGTCAAAAGTAAAATATGTGATTTTAATGTTGGGTCATCTAATGTTTCCCAGAAAGCTAAATATCTACAGAACTGTTACTGATGATCAGCTTGATGTTAAGTAGAGATGATGAGACATTGTAAATAGAACAAATCGATGGTTGTCATTATCGTGTGTGCCTAGACAACGCATGCTGAAACAAGCCTCATTGATTCCAAGTGTAAATATTAGACGGTCTCCTCACCACTCTGCTCAAGTGACCTTCGGGAACTGCTTTGGCGTAGCGATGCATTGTAAACGTACGTTCTTGACGCTAGGGACACATAGCATGCTTCTAAAAAAGTGGGTTTGCGATTTGTTGGTCTCTATGTGTCCCCATTCCCACCCAGTCTGGCTCATCCATCAGCTAATGCATATCCACATAACATCTGTATGCAGTGTGTGGGCCTTCCAGTCTGTGGGCTGTTTCTCCATTATTTACATTACAGTGACCTTCCATTGCCTCCCAGTGCTGTGCTGTGCTGTGGCACTGTGCCAGTTCCACATAGTTAGAATATGGTTGGGAATTATCATCGTCCTCCAACTGAAACAAAATTCAGCTGGGAGCAGAGTATAAGCAGCAGCTAAAATAAACACCACGTGCTCTTCAGACTCCTGCTTTCTCAAGAGTCTTGTCTACTTTTCCTGCCGTTCTGAGAAGGCGGTTTAAACCTTGCCCTTTGAAAGAGAAAGGATGCACCACTAGAAAAACCTGGCAACTGGAAACCACTTTCCCTTTACTCCTTTTGAACTTTCCCCTCGTTTCTCGCGTTGTGTTTTGGTTACAGAGGCTCACACTGTCACGCCCTCCACTTCCTGATTCCAGGCTCCAGTATTCCAGACCATCTTTTCCATCTTACCCGTCAAACCTACACACCTGCCATCCATCACTTCATCAACCCAACAGTATTTCAATCCAGGTGTTCCTTCCACTCACCGCCAGATCGTCTGCTCTGTTTACATCCGCCAGCGCCATTTATGATTGCCTGCCTTGTCCTTCATTGTTCCTCCAGTCTTGTTTCAATAAACCCCCCCCTGAACCTTTACGCCTTGTGTCGTACGCTTGGGTCCACCAGCCAGCCCTAACACACACAGTCTCGGTGCTCTAAGAGAACACTGTAGGCCTACTCCAGGTAGCTCAAAACAGTGACCTCCGATTGTGCCTATTTGGAAGGGACAAACAATCTAAAGGTTGATTAATAATCATGATAATGGATTTTATTTGTATAGCACACTATACACAAATACAAAGAGGTCTCAAGGTGCTTAACATGATATAGACAAACACAACAATAGTACAAAGTAATAGAAGTGCTTATGAAGTGCAGAAAATAGGATAATATCAAATACAAAAAGATAATAAATTGGAAACAATTAATAAGATTATTATGAGATCAAATAATATGTATTTAAAAACAGTAAATACATGTTATGTATTTAATTTCGGACAGAGCAATTAAAACAATGCATTCAAAAAACAACACAGAAAAGAAACAAAAACAGTAACCAGGACTTTAGGTGAAGGCAGAGATAAATAAGTGGGTTTTGAGGTGTGATTTAAAAGCAGCGAGGGAATCTAAGGCCCTAATGATCTCCGTGAGCTCGTTCCAGAGTCGTGGCCCCAGCGAGGAGAAGGCACGATCTCCATTTTAGTCAATTTTGTCCGGGGAACTGCAAGGAGGCTTGAGTTTCCGGCCCTAAGTGTCCTAGATGTGAAATGAGACGTGAGGAGGTCCTGGAGATAGGTTGGACCGGTTGTGTTTAGGACTGTAGGTGCGTGAAAGTGGGCCGCGCCGAAAGTGTCTGGGGTTCATTTCCGTCTAAATTGCATATTTTCTCGTGGGCCTTAAGAGGAAGAGCAGAGTGTCACATTCACAGCCAGTAGGATCACAGTGCTTTTTTCTACCACCAATTAAATTCACATCCTTCCATTACATACTACCTGCTGGCCCCAACGGTGGGTACCTCAGTGACCAATGACTTTGCCTGTAGGGCGTATTATTGTTGAGACATCTTGACAGAAGTCAAGCAGAGCTGTACGGGTTCATTTTTGATAAATGAGTGACAACGGAGCCCTCCAGGTCATCCTATGCTGATCAAAATGTCTCAGGACACTTTGATCATTGCAGGGACGCGTCCCATGCAATGTTCCCTTGGTAACGAGCAGGGGTCCATCGGAAATCAGGCCTGAATCCCGCAGGACAGAAACGAGGTGGCGTAGCCTTCTGTGGAACACAGCACGAAAACACCAAAGACACGGAATAGTCTTGATGGAAAAATCGAGTCGCCTACTTGATGTCTGAGTAGACAGGAGAGTTGAAAAGTGTTAGGTGTGATAAAGAGTGACATGACTTGGCAAATGCAGAGCAAGGAAAAACAGGCTCGAGGCAGAGAGCATGACGAAAGAGGCCACAAACCAGAGAAGAGACAGAATAAACACGTTGTTTCAGAGTAAGGATGGATGATTATGATTTGGGAGGGGTGGAGAGAGAGAGGCAGGGAGGGAGGGAGGGAGGGAGGGAGGGAGGGAGGGAGGGAGGGAGGGAGGGAGGGAGGGAGGGAGGGAGGGAGGCAGGGAGGGAGGCAGGGAGGCAGGGAGGGAGGGAGGGAGGGAGGGAGGGAGGGAGGGAGGGAGGGAGGGAGGGAGGGAGGGAGGGAGGGGTGGAGAGAGAGAGGCAGGGAGGCAGGGAGGGAGGGAGGGAATATTGGCTGGCTTTAATTTGGTGAATGCGTTTCAAGTCTGGGGATATATCAACCTTGATCTGGGAGCAAATTCAGATCCATTTAGACTGTCTGTGGATTAGCATGATATACACCATGCATACCATGCCTTTATCAAGTTATCTGCAGCTTCTCTAGTACACTTATATAACCTCATGATGGATCATTGGGGTGAATGGGAGCACAGATTTGAACATGGGACGTGTGCACACATACACACACCACACAGACAGACACACACCATATACACACACACACACACACTCACATACACACCACACAGACAGACACACACCATATACACACACACACACTCACATACACACACCACACAGACAGACACACACCATATACACACACACACACTCACACACATACACACACCACACAGACAGACACACACCATATACCCACACACACACACACACACACTCACTCACATACACACACCACACAAACAGACACACACCATATACACACACACACACACGCACACACACTCACACACATACACACACCACACAGACAGACACACACCATATACCCACACACACACACACACTCACTCACATACACACACCACACAAACAGACACACACCATATACACACACACACACACTCACACACACACACACACACGCACATGCACATGCTACATACACACACACACACCAGGAAACAGCATATTGTTTCTATTTATGTATTCGCTGAAAATGCTAGCCAGCTGTCCTCGTTGTGCTGTTGGTCTAAGTGCAAACATAAGGGTATTAAAACAAGTACAGTGTAAAAGATGGATCAGGGAGGGGAAAATGAGCATGACAGGACAAAGGAGGGAGAGAAATGGTAAAGAGAGGAATGAGGAGAAGAGACAGAGAATAAATGAGAAAGGGAGAGACCAGTGACTGAATAGAGATAAAAAGTGGGAGAGAGACACAGAAAGGCGATGATAAGTGCACGAGGCAGCCATAAAATGAAGCCTGTAACTTTAAAGTGAACCCACCAAACAGCAAGTGTGTTCGGAAATCTATATCCTGATGTATCATATTCACACAGGAAGCATTTAGCCTCCGCCTGCCCTATCACCCACTCTATATCCCGTCTCATGTCCACTAAATGGCCAAGACTTTAACATGCCGCTACATTCGTTTGAAGGAATTATATCATTATCACATCTTTACTCATGTCCCGTTTAATCCTTTGGACATCTCTAAGGAGGGATGGAAGACAGACTGCAGTACATCCAACCTCGCCTCTAATTATTTCTGTTGAGGGAAGACATCTTTATCTTAACATCATCTCATCTTTGTCTTCTCACAGGCAGCTAGTTGAGCCAGGAGAACATTAGACGCCAGAACATTAAAGCCCTGTGTTATTTGAGACTACAAAATACAATGGTCATGGTTTTGTTTATCTAGTTGGTTATGGAAGGTATTCATCTATTCATTCTAATATCCTTCAGCTCTTAATAACATACTTCTAACAAGTTCCCTGTTTACCTTGCCTTTTTTCACTCTGTCTTTCCCTATCATTCCCTTCTGTTTCTTTCAATCCTTCCCTCCGCCATTTCATGATCACTTTTTTTCTTTACACAGAGGTTGTGAGGTCCTTGTCTGACAACCTCTGTGTGACCAGAATAACCAGGTAGTCAAAGTCAGCCAAGGCCTTTCCAGATATTATTTTTTAATTATATTATAAGTATATTAGCTCACACACGATTAGCATTAATTACATTTACATAAGGATTAGGATTAAATTGTATTTTTTTACCATATAGGATTTAGGCTAAACCGTAACAAAACAATTGAGAGGAGCAGGCTCAATCATTTTAATGTGTCTGAGCTTGTACTTATTACAAACTGAAAAGAAACCTGAAACTTGAAACATGGGATGAAATGTTGTTAAAAAGTGATGACTCTTAAGTGAGAAGTGGTGCAATCTCAATAGTGATTACTCTCTTAGACAAACGCAGCACGTGTTCAATCAAATTACATCTCATTTAATTTTTGTTACAAGCAATGTCACCACACCCATAAAACTGCACTGAAACCAACCCAAAACCCTCAAGAAAGAATGTAAAGGCTTGAAGGACATGAACCTGAAGACTGGGGATAAAGTGGGGTTCTTGGGGCGTCCTCGCTTCCGAGACTACCATGTATGTCAGACATACTCAGATAGAAGAAGTGAAGGGAATCAGTCTGGCATGAAAGCTATAACGCTTTCATGCTTTCCTTCGTCGTCCATAGTCTGAGTGAAATGGAAACCTCCCTCTGGGCTCAGGGCATGCTGAGGTCATGCCTCTGGGCTCAGGGCAGGCTGAGGTCATGCCTCTGGGCTCAGGGCAGGCTGAGGTCATGCCTCTATGCTCAGGGCAGGCTGAGGTCATCCCTCTGGGCTCAGGGCATGCTGAGGTCATGCCTCTGGGCTCAGGGCAGGCTGAGGTCATGCCTCTATGCTCAGGGCAGGCTGAGGTCATGCCTCTATGCTCAGGGCAGGCTGAGGTCATCCCTCTGGGCTCAGGGCATGCTGAGGTCATGCCTCTGGGCTCAGGGCAGGCTGAGGTCATGCCTCTATGCTCAGGGCAGGCTGAGGTCATCCCTCTGGGCTCAGGGCATGCTGAGGTCATGCCTCTGGGCTCAGGGCAGGCTGAGGTCATGCCTCTATGCTCAGGGCAGGCTGAGGTCATCCCTCTGGGCTCAGGGCATGCTGAGGTCATGCCTCTATGCTCAGGGCATGCTGAGGTCTTAGTGCCCACGGTGAGCGACGAGACGTGTGTAAGAGAAAGAGTAGTCACTCATGGCCCACATCCAACACCTCCAAGGACTAACTATCAGCATGTGACCTTGTTAGGCCAAGTAAAAATAGGAAAGATAATATAACCTAATAAAGAAATTGATGGTACTTCTAATGGACCACATAACTTACGCACCATTCCCAGGTCCTCAGTGATTAATGACCAAGTAATTTTTTTGATCACTCACACAGGCCGTTTGCTGTCAGACGACAGCAACAAGATCGGAAGAGCGGTTTGTCTGTGTTCCTAATCTGCTGGTAGGGTGCTGACAGACAGCCCCTTCAACAGAACTTTAGCTTACAGGCTCGTATGTGGGAGAACCAGAAAGACAGTGTAATAAGGGCCGTATCTGGCTATTATCTGCTTTCTGTGTGCTGTGTTGGAGATACACTGTTGAAACAGGCCATCCATCATTTCTGAACTAGGGCCAGGACAACGTGTACTGTCCTGTTTTCTCTGACAGATTGTTGCTGGATAGGTTTCAGTCCATGTTCAGGTTTTTCTTGTCCAGTACTGAATATCCTCATTCTTCTTCATGCAAAAAAAGGATTACTTGGAAAAGATTTTACCTTTGTTTTTGCAAGCTGAACTATTGGAACATAAACATAACTTTGACCAACTCTATGTCATAGAATTTTACTTGACAAGGTTTATTTTCCTTTCAGTCATTCTTATATTCTCTTATCTAATTTATCCAGTCTTACAGTATGTAATACTCAAATGAACGATTGCCAAATGACCACAATGTACTGAACCCAGTGGAGTGTATTCTAAGATATCCTGCCTTTGTTCATGGTCCCACATCACAAATACATGCTTTTTATTATAATAAATCATTCCTCTTTATTTACATGACCTCTTTGAACAGTACAGCACAATTGAATCTACACTGGAGTTCTACACCCATAGCAGGATTAGTTCCAAAAT